>NC_086104.1:7260735-7378235 GCF_963921235.1 Mobula hypostoma
GGTTGCTGTCTCCGTGCCTGTCGTAGCTGTTGCTGCGATAGAAGCTGCTCCGCATCAGCACCGCGTTGTGAGGAGACGTCCGGGAACGGCGGCTTGTGGTCTGGGAGATGGTGGCACTTGCCTGCTTCTGGCAGGACAGGACTGCCAGCAGGATCCAGATGAAGACGCCAATTACAATCCCAATCACGACTGACACCCAGAAGTACAGGACAATCCCATCTGAGTGGAAGAAAGAGAAGACAACACCATTATGAAAAAGATATGAGTCACTTCCTGCACTTTCCACAAACAATCTATCCTTCACAATGATCCCCAGCATTCCCTCCTTCCACATGGTCTGTTTTCCCTTCCCCCTACAGTCCAGCAGAGTCGTGTAGCGGTTAGCGCAATGCTTTACAGTGCCGGTGATCAGGATTCAATTCCCACTGGTGTCTGTAAGAAGTCTGTGCGTTCTCCCTGTGACCTCTTCCCTCCCACAATCCAAAGACATGCACATTATAGGTTAAGGGGTCACATCGTTGTAATGGAGTAGTGTGGGTTCATTGTGCCAAAGGGTTTGTCACCATGCTGTATCTGTCAATAAGTATTGTCTGCAGTTTTGGTCCCCTAGTCTGAGGAAAGACATCCTTGCCATAGAGGGAGTACAAAGAAGGTTCACCAGATTGATTCCTGGGATGGCAGGACTTTCATATGAAGAAAGACTGGATCAACTAGGCTTATACTCGTTGGAATTTAGAAGATTGAGGGGGGATCTGATTGAAACGTATAAAATCCTAAAGAGATTGGACAGGCTAGATGCAGGAGGATTGTTCCCAATGTTGGGGAAGTCCAGAACGAGGGGCCACCGTTTGAGGATAAAGGGGAAGCCTTTTAGGACCGAGATGAGGAAAAACTTCTTCACACAGAGAGTGGTGAATCTGTGGAATTCTCTGCCACAGGAAACAGTTGAGGCCAGTTCATTGGCTATATTTAAGAGGGAGTTAGATATGGCCCTTGTGGCTAAAGGGATCAGGGGGTATGGGGGGAAGGCTGGTGCAGGGTTCTGAGTTGGATGATCAGCCATGATCATACTGAATGGCGGTGCAGGCTCGAAGGGCCAAATGGCCTACTCCTGCACCTATTTTCTATGTTCCTATGTTTCTAAACAACTAAAATAAATAAATAGAATTCCACCTTTTGCAGTGATCTCCACTCTTCCCTCCCTCCACATGGTCTGTTCTTCTCTCTCCCTACAGGGCAGAACTGCGGTGTAGCTTTACAATGCCAGCCACTGAGCTTCGATTCCCACAGCTGTTCGTGTGTTCTTGCCATTACTCCCCCGTATTTTCTCCAGTTGCTACGGTTTTCTCCCACATTCCAAAGACATAATTAAGGTTAGTGAGTTGTGGGCATTCCATGTTGGCACTGCAAGTGTGGTGATGATTGCAAGCTTCCCCCAGCACAACCTCTGATTGTTGATGCACGTGATGCATTTCACTGTATACTTCAATATTTCAATGTATTGTACTTTGAAAAAGTTTTGGGTACTCTGGATTTTTATTTCCGGTTTCCAATGCTATGGTGGACACAGAGCCCTAATCTGAACATCTTCGAGGCTCTCTGGGACTACCTGGAGAGACAGAAGCAAGCGAGACAGCCAAGGTCGGCAGAAAACCTGTGGCAAATTCTCCGAGATGTTTGAAACAACCTCCCAGCCGATTTTCTTATAAAACTGCATGACTGTGTACCTAAGCGAATTGATGCAGTTTTGAAGGCAAAGAGGGTGGTCACACCAAATACTGATATGATTCAGATTTTGTACAGTTTACTGCTCTTTGTAATATTTTATTTTGATACTTAGGTACATTTCAATCCATTATTTTTGACAGCATCTTCACTTTCCAAAATTTTTTTACATGTGCCTAAGACTTTTGCATGGCACTGTATGTGGGATAAATAAAGGCAATCTTTAATCTTTAATCTATCCTCATCATTTACTCTTCACTCCAGTGTTGGTTTGGTGATGACATTCCCAATAATTTAGTACCTGGCAGTTAGGATGCCTGGTTTTCACCCAGGTGGCCTCAGTCCAACTCCTGGTATGGGAAAGGGGTGGCTTGGTTAGAATAACGCGATTACAGCACCAGTGACCCAGATTCCATTCCACCACAGCCCGTAAGGAGCTTGTAAAGATGCAGAGGTTCGTAGGTTAATTGGTCCACATGGGTGTAATTGGACGGGCACTGGAAGCATGGCGACACTTGCGAGCCGCCCCCAGCGCATCCTCGGACAGTGGTATTCATTGATATAAACACAGCATTTCACTGAATGTTTCATTGTTATGATGTGCATGTGACAAACAAAGCTAATCTTGAATGTTTAAGCTTTCTTTATTACTTAGTTTCCATATAAAGGTTGGATTGGTGCCTGACATTACCAGTAATGCCAGGAACCCTAAAAATCCCAATAATTTACCATCTAACATCATGGGTAGCTTTACACTTTTACAGTGCAAGTGATCTGGGGTCAATCCCTGCCACAGTTTGGAAGGAGACTGTACATTCTCCCCATGACTGCATGCGTTACCTCTGGGCACATCGGAAATTTAAAAGTGTGAATATAAGACCAAAGGTGTTATATTTGAATGTGCTCTGCGTACGGAATAAGGTAGAGAAAGTGTAGCACAGTTACAGTTTGGCACTTATGACGTTGTGGACATCACGGAATTGTGGCTTAAAGAAGACTAAAGCTGGGAGTTTAACGTCCAAAGATACACATTGTATCAAAAGGACAGGCAGGTAGACGGAGGGAGTGGCGTGGCTTTGTTGGTAAAAAATGAAATCAAATCATTAGAGAGAGGTGACACAGGGTTGGTTGCCGTTGCATCATTGTGGGTAGAGCTAAGGAACTCCAAGGGCAAAAAGGCCCTGATAGGAGTAATATAGAGACCCCAAAACAGTACAAAGGACATGGCCTACAAGTTACGAAAGGAGATAGGAAATGCATGTCAAAAAGGCAATGCTACAGTGGTCATGGGGATCTCAATATAGAGGTAGATTGTGAAAATCAGAATGGTGCTGGATCCCAAGAGGTGGGAGTTTCTAGAATGCCTATAAGATGGTTTTTTAGGATTGCTCATGGTTGATACCACTAGGGAATCAGCCATTCTAGATTGGATGTTGTGCAATGAATTGGAGTTGATTAGAGAGATTAAGGAAAAGGAACACTTTGGGTAAAGTGATCATAAGGTGATCAAATTCACCCTGAAATTTGAGAAGGAGAAGCTAAACTCAGATATACCAATGTTACAATGGAGTAAAGGGAATTACAGAGGCACGAGAGAGGAATTGGCCAGAATTGATTGGAAAAGAACAGAAGCAGGGGTGACAGCAGAGCTGTAACAGCTGGAGTTTCAGGAAGCAATTCAGAAGGCACAGGATATATACATCCTTAGGAGGAAGAAGTATCCTAAAGGCAAGATGACACAACCGTGGCTAACAAGAGAAGTCAAAGCCAACATAAAAGCCAAAGAGAGGGCATATAATAAAGCAAAAATTAGTGGGAAGCTTTTAAAAACCAACATAAGGCAACTAAAAAAAAAACTAAGCAGGAAAAGATGGGATGCAAATGTAAGCTAGCCAATAATATTAAAGAGGATACCAAAAGTTTCATCAGATTCATAAAGTGTAAAAGAGATGTGGGAGTGGATATTGGACTGCTGGAAAATTTGATGCTGGAGAGGTTCTGATGGGGGTCAAGGAAATGGTGGCCTAACTGTAAAAAATATTTTGCAAAAGTCTTCACTGTGGAAGATATTAACAGTATACCAGACGTTTGAGAGTGCCGGGGGGCAAAGGTTTCCATTACGAAGCAGAGGGTTCTAGGGAAACTGAAAGGTCTAAAGGAAGCCAAGTCAACTGGACCAGATGGTGTACACCCGAGGGTTCAGAAAAAGGTGGCTGAAGAGACTGTGGGGGCATTGGAAATGATCGTTCAAGAATCAACTAAATCGGGCATGGTTATGGAGGAATGGAAAATTGCAAATGTCACTCCACTCTTTAAGAAGGGAGAAAGGCAGAAGAAAAGAAGTTATAGGCCTGTTAGTCTGAACTCAGTGGTTGAGAAGATGTTGGAGTCAACTGTTAAGGATGTGGTTTCTCTGTACTTGGAGGCACATGATAAAATAGGCCATAGTCAGCATGGTTTCCTCAAGGGAAAATCCTACCTGACAAATCAGTTGGAATTCTTTGAGGAAATATCGAAAGGGGAAGACAAAGGAGAGACATTTCTTGGATTTTCAGAAGTCCTTTGACAAGGTGCTTAACGTGTTACGAGCCCATGATACTACAGGAGAGATTCTAGCATGGATGATTGGCCGGAGGCAAAGCGTGAGAATAAAGGGAGCCTTTTCTGACTGGCTGTCGGTGAATAGTGGTATTGCGCAGGGATCTGTGTTGGGACCGATTCATTTTACGTTATATGTCAATGATTTGGATGTAGCTAAGTTGGCAGATGATACAAAGATAGGTGCAGTTTTGAGGAAGTAGAGAGGTGACAGAAGGACTTAGATAGATTATGAGAATGGGCAAAGAACTGGCAGATGGGCTACAGCAGCGGTCCCCAACTACCGGGCCATGGATCGGTACTGGGCCGCAAAGCATGTGCTACCGGGCCGCGAGCAAACGATATGATTTGGCGATATGAGTCAGCTGCACCTTTCCTCATTCCCTGTCATGGCCACTATTGAGCTTGAACGCACGTGAGGTCATTATCTGCGCGTCATCCATGTCAGCTCGGGAAGGAGATCAACTCCTCAGGCTTGCAAATGACAGTAGGCTGAAAAGTATGTTTGACATAACATCTCTGCCGGCATTCTGGATCAAAGTCAAGGCTGAATATCCTGAGATAGCCACGAAAGCACTGAAAACGTTGCTTCCATTTCCAACATATCTCTGCAATGAATGCAACGAAAACTAAATTGCGGAATAGACTGGACATAAGGAACCCCCTTCGAGTATCACTGTCTCCCATCACCCCTCGATAGGACCGTCTTGTTGCAGGGAAACAAGCCCAGGGCTCCCACTGATTCACCGATATTGGTGTGTTGCAATGATTTTATATGTTCATACGGGGAAAATATGTGCTGTGTGGTTAAAATCCAAACATTACTTCAAATGTTATGATGCTATTGATTATAAGTGACTTATCTTTGATTTATCACTATATTCATGCGAGGAAAATATGCGCTGTGTGTTTAATATTAAATTCGTTAGATAAACCCTTTTAGAAACGAAATTGAGTGTATTACCTACTTATCACCTATATTCCAGTCATGATTAACACCCCCCGCCCCCCCGAACAGATTCGCCAAAAATGATTTGTAGAAAAAAATCGGCACGTACACACATGCACATTGGTGCCCGCGCAAGGCTTCATGATCATGGTAGTCTTCTCAGGGTAAACACAATGTATTTGGCTGCTACTCTTATCCGTCGGCAACCCTACCTACCCACCCCCACCCCCGGGGTTGGCTGGTTCGCAAGAACATTGTCAATAATAAACCGGTCCGCAGTGAAAAAAAGGTTGGGGACCCCTGGAATACAGTGTTGAGACGTGTAGGATCATGCACTTTGGTAGAAGAAATAAAAAGAGGTGATTATTTTCTAAAGAGAGAGAAAATACAAAAATCTGAGGTGCAAGGAGACTTTGTGCAGGATTCACTAAAGGTTAATTTGCAAGGTGAGTCAGTGTTGAGGAAGGCAAATGTAATGTTAACATTTATTTCAAGTGACCATAAGACCATAAGACATTGGAGCAGAATTAGTCTATCGCCTCTGCTCCACCATTCAATCATGGCTAATCCATCTTTTCCTCTTCTCAGTCCCACTCCCCAGCCTTCTCCTCATAACTTTTGATGCCATGGTCAATCAAAAACCTGTCAATCTCTGCCTTAAATACACCCAACGACCTGGCCTCCACAGCAGATTGTGGTAAAAAATTCCACAAATATACCACCCTCTGGCTAAAGAAATTTCTCTGCCTCCCACATTTAAATGAATGTTCCTCTATCCTGAGGCTGTTCCCTCTTGTTCTAGACTCCCCCACCATGGGAAACATCCTTTTCACATCTACTCTGTCTAGGCCTTTCTAAATTTGAATGGTTTCAATGAGATCCCCCATTCATACTTCTAAATTCCAGTGAGCACAGGCCCAGAGCCATCAAATGTTCCTCAAGTAATAACCCATTCATTCCTAGAATCAGCCTCGTGAACCTCCTCCATTGCCTTCCTCACCACCAATTCAAACTGCAAGTTAACATTTAGGGTGGTCTGCACAAGGACTCCCAACTCCTTTTGTATCTCAGTTATCTTGGATTTTCTCCCCATTTAGAAAATAGTCTGCTCATTTATTTCTCCTACCAAAGTGCATGACCATGCATTTTCCAACATTGTATTTCATTTGCCACTTTCTTACCCATCCTCCTAATCTGACGGTCCTTCTGCATCCTACCTGTTTCCTCAACACTACCTGCCCCTCTGCCAATCTTCGTATCATCAGCAAATTTGGCAACAAAGGCCATCTATTCCATCATCTAAATCATTTATATACAGCATAAAAGGAAGTAGTCTCAACACTGACCTCTGCGGACACCATCAGTCACTGGCAGCCAACCAGAAAAGGATCCTCTTATTCCCATTCAATGCCACCTACCTGTCACAATGCTCTTAACCATGCTATTAACTTTCCTGTGATACCATGGCTCTTAACTTGGTAAGCAGCCTCCTGTGTGGAACCTTGTCAAAGGCCTTCTGAAAGCCCAAATTATACAGCATCCACTGCATCCCCTTTATCTATCCTACTTGTATTCTCCTCAAAGAATTCCAACAGGTTTGCTAGGCAAGATTTTCCCTTAAGAAAACCATGCTGACTTTGTCCTATCTTGTCCTGTATCACCAAGTATTCCATAACTTCATCCTTAACAATTGACTCCAACATCTTTCCAACCACTGAGGTCAGGCTAACTAGTCCAGAATTTCCTTTCTTAAAGAGGTGGAATGACATTTGCAATTTTCCAGTCCACCGGAACCATGCTAGGGTCCAATGATTCTTGAAAAAGCATTACTAATGAGTCCACAGTCTCTATCGCTACCTCTTTCAGAACCCTAGGGTGCAATTCAGCTGGTCCAGGTGAGTTATGTACCTTTAGGTCTTTCAGCTTTTTGAGCACCTTCTCTCTTGTAATAGTAACTGCGATCACTTCTCTTCCCTTGCACCCTTCAAACCTGGCACACTGCTAGTGTCTTCCACAGTGAAGACTGATGCAAAACACTCATTTACAAACCGTTTGTAGTTCATCTGCCATCTCCTTGTCCCTTGTTATTATTTCTCCGGGTTCACTTTCTAGCAGTCCTACATCCACTCATAAACAAGCGAAAATCTGCAGATACTGGAAATCTGAGCAACACACACAAAATGCTGGAGAAACTCAGCAGGCCAGGCAGCGTCCATGAAAAGAGTACATTCAAAGGGTTTCAGCCCAAAACGTCAACTATTCTCTTTCCCCAGATGCTGCCTCACCTGCTGAGTTCCTCCAGCATTTTGCTAGTCCTACATTCACTTTCATTTCCCATTTTTTTATATACTTGAAAAAGATTTTTCTATCCACTTTGATTTTGTTAGTTAGCTTGCTTTCACCTTGCATCTTTTCCCTCCTAATGATTCTTTTAGTTGCTTTCTGTAGGGTTTTAAAAGTTTCCCAATCCTCTATCTTCTCGCTAATTTTTGCTGTGTTGTATGCCATCTCTTTTGCTTTTACATTAACTTTGATCTCCCTTGTCAGCCACGGTTGTACTATTTTGACATTTGAATATTTCTTTGTTTTTGGAATACATCAATCCTGTACCTTGCTCATTTCCCCCAGAAACTTAAGCCATTGCTGATCTGCTGTCCTCCCTGTCAGCATTTCCTTCCAATTTACTATGACCAACTCCTCCCTCATACCACTGTAATTTCCTTTACTGCACTGAAATTCTGTTATGCAAGACTTTACTTTCTCTCTATCAAATTTCAATTTGAGTTCAATCGTATTATGATCACGGTCTCCTAAGTATTCCTTTACCTTAAGCTCCCTAATCACCACCAGTTCATTACATAACACCCAATCCAGTATAGCTGACCCCCCAGTAGGCGCAACAACAAATTGCTCTAAGAAGCCATCTCATAGGCATTCAACAAATTCACTCCCTTAAGATCCATTACCAACCTGATTTTCCCAATCTAGCTGTATGTTAAAATCTCCCATGACTATCATAATATTGTCCCTTTGACACGCCTTTTCTATTTCCAATTGTAATCTGTAGACTTTGTGTCCATCTTTTGAGTAAAGTCAGATGCAAAAAATCTATCAAAGGTCTCCACCATCGTTTTGTGGACTAGAATATAAAAGCAATGATGTAATGAAGAGTCTTTATAAAGTACTGGTGAGCCCTGACTTGGAGTAGTGTGAGCAGCTTTAGACACCTTAACTGAGAAAGGATGTGATGTCATTGGAGAGGGTTCAAAGGAGGTTCACAAAAATGATTCTGGGATTGAAGGTTTTGTCTTATGAAGAGCATTTTCATGGTACTTACTGGAATTCAGAAGAATGAGGGGTGACCTCATTGAAACCTATTGAATGCTGAAAGTCTTCAACAAAGTGGATGTGGATAGAATAATTCCTAAGGTGGGAATTTTAAGGTAAGAGGACACAGTCTTAGAATATAATGGTGTCCTTTTAGGACTGAAATGAGGATGTATTCCTTTAGCCAGGAGAATCCTGAATCCAAAGATCCTGATCACAGGTGGCTGCGGAAGCCAAGACATTGGATATATATAAGGCAGAGTTTGAGTCATTCTTGACTAGCTTGTATATGACGGGATATAGGAAGAGGCAGCAGATTGTGGCAGAGAGGGAAATTGGATCAGCCATGATGAAATGGTGGAGTAGACTCGGTGGGTCAAGTGGCCTAACACTTCTCCTAAGTCTTATGGTCTTATATATTATAGATCACACAACAGTCCGCAGGACTTAGAGCTACAAATTTGTGGAGAGATTGCAGACTGCTTGAAAGAAATCTAAGTTTGTTACAGCAGATGTTTTTAGCTTTCCATATATTGACTGGGATTCCTATATAGTAAAAGGGCTAGATGGGATAGGGTTTGTCAAACATATTTAGGAAAATGTCCTTCATCAGTACATATAATCACAACTAAAGAGTGTGTCATACTCAACTTGCTATTAGGGAATGAGACAGGGCAGTGACAAAATTTGTGCAGTGGGACAATTTAAATCTGGTGATCATAATAGAAACATAGAAACATAGAAAATAGGTGCAGGAGTAGGCCATTCGGCCCTTTGAGCCTGCACCGCCATTTATTATGATCATGGCTGATCATCCAACTCAGAACCCCACCCCAGCCTTCCCTCCATACCCGCTGACCCCTGCAGCCACAAGGGCCATATCTAACTCCCTCTTAAACATAGCCAATGAACTGGCCTCAACTGTTTCCTGTGGCAGAGAATTCCACAGATTCACCACTCTCTGTGTGAAGAAGTTTTTCCTAATCTCGGTCCTAAAAGGCTTCCCCTCTATCCTCAAACTGTGGCCCCTCGTTCTGGACTTCCCCAACATCAGGAACAATCTTCCTGCATCTAGCCTGTCCAATCCCTTTAGGATTTTATACGTTTCAATCAGATCCCCCCTCAATCTTCTAAATTCCAACGAGTACAAGCCCAGTTCATCCAGTCTTTCTTCATTTGAAAGTCCTGCCATCCCAGGAATCAATCTGGTGAACCTTCTTTGTACTCCCTCTATGGCAAAGATGTCTTTCCTCAGATTAGGGGACCAAAACTGCACACAATACTCCAGGTGTGGTCTCACCAAGGCCTTGTACAACTGCAGTAGTACCTCCCTGCTCCTGTACTCGAATCCTCTCACTATAAATGCCAGCATACCATTCGCCTTTTTCACTGCCTGCTGTACCTGCATGCCCACTTTCAATGACTGGTGTATAAGGACACCCAGGTCTCGTTGCACCTCCCCTTTTCCTAATCGGCCACCATTCAGATAATAATCTGTTTTCCTATTTTTGCCACCAAAGTGGTTAACTTCACATTTATCCACATTAAATTGCATCTGCCATGAATTTGCCCACTCACCCAACCTATCCAAGTCACCCTGCATCCTCTTAGCATCCTCCTCACAGCTAAAACTGCCACTCAGCTTCGTGTCATCCGCAAACTTGGAGATGCTGCATTCAATTCCCTCATCCAAGTCATTAATATATATTGTAAACAACTGGGGTCCCAGCACTGAGCCTTGCAGTACCCCACTAGTCACTGCCTGCCATTCTGAAAAGGTCCCGTTTATTCCCACTCTTTGCTTCCTGTCTGCTAACCAATTCTCCACCCACACCAATACCTTACCCCCAATACCGTGTGCTTTAAGTTTGCACACTAATCTCCTGTGTGGGACCTTGTCAAAAGCCTTTTGAAAATCCAAATATACCACATCCACTGGTTCTCCCCTATCCACTCTACTAGTTACATCCTCAAAAAATTCTATGAGATTTGTCAGACATGATTTGCCTTTCACAAATCCATGCTGACTTTGTCCGATCATTTCACCGCTTTCCAAATGTGCTGTTATCACATCCTTGATAACTGACTCCAGCAGTTTCCCCACCACCGACGTTAGGCTAACCGGTCTATAATTCCCTGGTTTCTCTCTCCCTCCTTTTTTAAAAAGTGGGGTTACATTAGCCACCCTCCAATCCTCAGGAACTAGTCCAGAATCTAAAAAGTTTTGAAAAATTATCACTAATGCATCCACTATTTCTTGGGCTACTTCCTTAAGCACTCTAGGATGCAGACCATCTGGTCCTGGGGATTTATCTGCCTTCAATCCCTTCAATTTACCTAACACCACTTCCCTACTAACATGTATTTCGCTCAGTTCCTCCATCTCACTGGACCCTCTGTCCCCTACTATTTCTGGAAGGTTATTTATGTCCTCCTTAGTGAAGACAGAACCAAAGTAATTATTCATTTGGTCTGCCATGTCCTTGCTCCCCATAATCAATTCACCTGTTTCTGTCTGCAGGGGACCTACATTTGTCTTTACCAGTCTTTTCCTTTTTACATATCTATAAAAGCTTTTACAGTCCGTTTTTATGTTCCCTGCCAGTTTTCTCTTATAATCTTTTTTCCCCTTCCTAATTAAGCCCTTTGTCCTCCTCTGCTGAACCCTGAATTTCTCCCGGTCCTCAGGTGAGCCACTTTCTCTGGCTAATTTGTATGCTTCTTCTTTGGAATTGATACTATCACTAATTTCTCTTGTCAGCCACGGGTGCACTACCTTCCTTGATTTATTCTTTTGCCAAACTGGGATGAACAATTGTTGTAGTTCATCCATGCAACCTTTAAATGCTTGCCATTGCATATCCACCGTCAATCCTTTAAGTGTCATTTGCCAGTCTATCTTAGCTAATTCACGTCTCATACCTTCAAAGTTACCCCTCTTTAAGTTCAGAACCTTTGTTTCTGAATTAACTATGTCACTCTCTAACTTAATGAAGAATTCCACCATATTATGGTCACTCTTACCCAAGGGGCCTCTCATGACAAGATCGCTAATTAACCCTTCCTCATTGCTCAAAACTCAGTCCAGAATAGCCTGCTCTCTAGTTTGTTCCTCGACATGTTGGTTCAAAAAACCATCCCGCATACATTCCAAGAAATCCTCTTCCTCAGCACCTTTACCAATTTGGTTCACCCAATCTACATGTAGATTGAAGTCATCCATTATAACTGCTGTTCCTTTATTGCACACATTTCTGATTTCCTGTTTAATACCATCTCCGACCTCACTACTACTGTTAGGTGGCCTGTACACAACTCCCACCAGCGTCTTCTGCCCCTTAGTTTCTAGTTAATATGGAAAATGATTAGTCTAGCTTGTAGGTTGAGATTCTAAACTGAAAAAAGGCCAATTCTGATGATAGCAGAAATGATCTGGCAAGTTTGAACTGGGGACAGGCTGTTTTCTGGAAAAAGTGTACTTGATTAGTGGGAGACCTTCAACAGTGAAATTTTGGGAGTACAAAGTGCCTGTCATAATAAAAGGTAAAAACAACAGTTTTAGAGAATTTTGGTTTTCATGTGATACTGATGTCCTGGTTAAATAAAAAGGGAGGTCCATAGCAAGTATAGGCAGGTGGGAACAAACGAAGTATTTATGGAGTATAAGAAATGCAAGAGAAGACTTCAGAAAGAAATCAGGAAGGATATAAGGAAGCATGAAGTTGCTCTAGCAGACAAGCTGAAGGATTCTACAGATACCTTAAGAGCAAAATAATTACAAGGGACGAAATTGGTCCTCTGGAAGATGAGAATGGTAATCTATGCGTGGAGTCAAGAAAGATTGGGGAAATCTTGAATGGATTTTTTGCATCTGAATTTACTCAGGGGATGGACACGGAGTCTAGAGAACTGAGGCAAATCAGCAGCGAGGTCATAGACTCCTGAACAGATTACAGAGGAGGAGGGGTATTCTGTCTTGAAACAGATTAGGGTGGATAAATCCCCAGGGCCAGACAAGGTTTTCCCTTGGACCCTATGGGGGGAAAGTACAGAAATTTCTGGAGCCCCCTAGCAGAGATATTTAAATTATCCTTAGCGACAAGTGAGATATTGGAAGATTGGAGGATAGCTAATGTTGTTCCACGGTTTAAGAAAGGCTCTAAAATTTAGGCAAGAATTTATAGGCCTGTGAGCGTGATATCAATTGTGGTAAAGTTATTGAAAGGTATTCTAAGGGGCAGGAGATGGAACTATTTGGACAGACAGGGACTGATTAGGGATAGTCAGCATGACTTTGTGTGTGGTAGATCATGTCTGACCAATCTTATAGTTGTTTGAGGAAGTTAACAGGAAAGTGGATGAAGGTATGGTGTGGCTGTTATCCACATGAAAGACTACATGGAAAATTTACAAGGATGTTGCTGGGACTGCAGGGCCTGAGTTATCCAGAATAATTGGAATTTAGAAGATTGAGGGGAGATTTGCTAGAGGTGCGATAAAGTATAAGGGGTATAGATAAGGTAAATGCAAAGCTGCTTCAAGTTTCTGGGCGTCATCCTCTGCCACTAAACCACAGCTGAATACTTTTTCTCTTTCCACCTTTTTCCTTTACTTCTTGTAATCTTTAACAACCTGACTAATCAAAAATTTATTAATCTCTGCTTTAAATGTATCAAATGATTTGTGGCCAACAACAGGAATTCTGCAGATGCTGGAAATTCAAGCAACACACATAAAAGTTGCTGGTGAACGCAGCAGGCCAGGCAGCATCTCTAGGAAAAGGTGCAGTCGACGTTTTAGGCCGAGACCCTTCGTCTGACGACTGCACCTTTTCCTAGAGATGCCGCCTGGCCTGCTGCGTTCACCAGCAACTTTTATGTGTGTTAAATGACTTGTGGCAATGATTTCCACAGATTCACCACTACCTGGCTGAAGAAATTCCACCATAATGATACAATGCAGATGATACAAAGATAGGTGGAGGGGCAGGTAGTTTTGAGAAAGTATGAGGCTACAGAAGAAGTTATACAGATTGGGAGAATGGTTTAAAAAAAGTGGCAGATGGAATACAGTGTTGAGAAATGAATGTTCATGCACTTTGGTAGATGAAATGAAATGGTTGACTATTTTCTAAATGGAGAGAAAATACAAATATTTGAGGTGCAAGGGGACTTGCAAGTTCTTGTGGAGGATTCCTGAAAGGTTCATTTGCAGGATGAGTCTGTGTTGAGGAAGGCAAATGTGACGTTACCATTTATTTCAAGAGGACTAGAATGTAAAAGCAAGGATGAAATATTGAGGTTTTATAAAGCACTGGTGAGGCATCACGGAGTATTGTGAGCAGGTTTGGGCCCCTTGTCTTAGAAGGGATGTGCTGAAACTGGAGAGGGTTCAAAGGAAGGAAGTTCACGAAAATAATTCTAAGATTAAACAGCTTGTCACATGAAGAGCGTTTGATGGCTCTGGGTCTGTATTCACTAAAATTCAGAAGAATGAGTTGTGACATAATTGAAACCTATTCAATGGTGAAAGGCCTTGATAAAGTGGATGTGGAGAGGATATTTCCTGTGGTAGGAGAGCCTAAGATCAAAGTACACAGCCTCAATATAGAGGTGTGACCTTTTAGGACAGAGATGAGGAGGAATTTCCTCAGCCAGAGAGCGGTGAATGTGTGGAGTTCATTGCCACAGGCAGCCATGTGGGCCAAGTCATTGGCTATATTTAAGGCAGATGTTGATAGATTCTTGATTTGTCAGGGCATGAATGGATACAGGGAGAAGGCAGGAGACTGGGGCTGAGAGGGGAAAAGGGTCAGTGATGATGAAAAGGCAGAGCAGACTCAATGGACCAAATGGCCCAATGTGCTCCTAGATCTTACCATCTTATGGTCCTATAATAAAGATAATATTGAAATATCTTTCGCCACATACTTTATATTGGTAGTAATAAACATGATTCTGATTTTGATCTTTTCACGGGCATTTTGCAATTGGTAGTGGAGGGACCCAGCAACTTTAATTTTCTGGGCACTAACAATATTGGATGATGTGATAGATGCAGTTATCAGGAAAACACGTTTGTTACGTTTCTGGGGATGCACGGCTTGTCACTGAACACTCTAACAAACTTCTACAGACGTACTGTTGGAAGAGTCCTGACTGGTTGCATCACGCTCTGGTACAGCAATTAGAATGCACAGGAACTTATAAAGCTGCAGGGAGTACTGGTCAGTGTACAGTCTATCCAAGCAGACCACAATGTCTTTTCTTATCCAGTCCCATTTGACTATGACTATCTAAGTGACTGTAAACGATGCAGGTTGGTAGGGTTGTTCAGAAGGTGTCTGGTGTGTTAGTCATAGTCATAGTCATACTTTATTGATCCAAGGGGAAATTGGTTTTCGTTACAGTTACACCATAAATAATTAAATAGTAATAAAACCATAAATAGTTAAATAGTAATATGTAAATTATGCCAGGAAATAAGTCCAGGACCAGCCTATTGGCTCAGAGTGTCTGACCCTCCAAGGGAGGAGTTGTAAAGTTTGATGGCCACAGGCAGGAATGACTTCCTATGACGCTCTGTGTTGCATCTCGGAGGAATGAGTCTCTGGCTGAATGTACTCCTGTGCCCACCCAGTACATTATGTAGTGGATGGGAGACATTGTCCAAGATGGCATGCAACTTGGACAGCATCCTCTTTTCAGACACCACCATGAGAGAGTCCAGTTCCATCCCCACAACATCACTGGCCTTACGAATGAGTTTGTTGATTCTGTTGGTGTCTGCCACCCTCAGCCTGCTGCCCCAGCACACAACAGCAAACATGATCGCACATGATAGTTGGGAGATTGAGTTCCGGAGCCCTGAGGTAACATTGCAACTCTATAAAAACCTGGTTAGCCAACACTTGCAGTATTATGTTCATTTCTAGTGACCTCACTACAGGATGGATGTGGGGACTTTAGAGAGGGGGCAGAGGAGATTTACCAGGATGCTGCCTGGATTAGAGAGCATGTCTCATGGGGATACACTGAGTGAGCTGGGACTTTTCTCTTTGAAGCAGACCTAACAGAGTAAGGTGACTTGATAGAGGCATAGATCAAGTGGACAGCCACTTTTTTCCCAGGGTGAAAATAGCTAATAGGAGGGGGGATATTTCTAAGGAGATTGAAGGAAAGTATGGGGAAGGATGTCAGAGGTAAGTTTCTTACACGAGGAGTGGTGAGTGCATGGGACACCCTGCCAGGGGTGATGATAGAGGCAGATATATTAGGGACATTTAAGAGACTCTTAGATAGGGATAGGGATGAAAGAAAGATAGAGGGTGATCTAGGAGGGATCTGTTAGAATGACTTTAGAGCAGGTTAAAAGGTCAACACAACATTGTCAGCTGAAGGGTCAGTACTGTTCAATGTTCAGTGGTTTATGATTCAGCCCAATACACCACAGGCGCATCCTTTCCTACCATCAGCCATATCTACATGAGGTGATACATCAGGAAGGCAATATTCGCCATCAAAAATCCCCACCATCTGGGCCATGCCATCTTCTCGCAGTTACCATCGGGCAGGAGGTACAGAAGCCTGAAGCCCCACAACAGCAGGTTCAGGGACAGCTACTTCCTGTCAACCATTCAGTTATTCAATCAACTGGAAAACAGAAATCACTAGAGTTCAGCAACACTATAGACACAAGAGGTTCTGCAGGTGAGAGGGAAAGTGGGTGGGTGAGGGAGGGGGAATGAATTAAGAGACTGGAAGGTGATAAGAGATTGGTGGAAGGTGATACCTCTTTCACCTATCACCTTCATCCCCTCTCTCCCACCCACCCATCTTCCCCCTCACTCGGTCTCAGCTATCACCTGCCAGCTTGTTCTCCTTCCTATTCCCGACCAATTTATTCTGGCTTTAACCCCCTTCTCTTCCAATCCTGATAAGGGGTTTTAGCCTGTGCTTTAGTCCCCTCCAGAGATGCTGCCTGAGCTGTCGACTTCCTTTGTGTGTGTGTGTGTGTGTGTGTGTGTGTGTGTGTGTGTGTGTGTGCCCAATACTATGACCACTCTGAGCATTTTGTACTAAAATAAATTTCTTTTTGTTGCTAATTTTTTAAAAAATTGTGCATAGTTTAATTTAAGTTGGTTTTGTGAATGTTGCTCAGCTGATGGTATGGGCCTTTGGTGCTGTTGTAAGTAAAATTTTCAATGCCCCAGTGCATGTGCGTACATATACTTGTGTTTCTGACAATGAACTGAACTTTGGCTTGATCTCAGATTGGTAGTAATTGCTGTTCTTGCCAGGGACACTAAGATTTCAGGGGTGAATTTAAAAATTGGAGTATTGTGTGTAGTTCTGGTCACTTGCCAACAGGAAATATATGAACAAGATTGAACAAAATGCAAAGAAAATTTACAAGGATATTGCCAGAACTTGAGGACCTGAGGTAAAAGGAAATGTTGAATAGACTAGATCTTTATGTCCTGAAATGTGGAAGATTTAGGGGAGATTTGATGAAGGTACATTTGAAGGTAGATTTGATTAGGTGATATATAGTTCAGGCTGGGTTGCAGAGTGGAGATACATCACCACCAAAGAAGGTGTAAAGTGCTCTTTCCCTCCACTAGCCTGCAGGTCATCCTTGGCGAAGGTGTAGTACCTGATCGGGGGGGGGGTGGGGTGGGGGATCAGCATCACGTCAAGCCAAGAGAGCAGGTGGCGGACAGTTGTATGAGCAGCTGGTGCATATCGCAAGTCCTGGTTATACAACCACTGACGCCAGGCAGCCAATCTCTGAAGACAGTCTCTGATAATGGCTGGGTCACCCGCCTTGTAAAGACATGGCCCAGAAGAAGGCAATGTCAAACTATTTCTGCAGAAAAAAATGCCGAGAACAATCATGGTCACGTAAAGACCATGACTGCCCACGTCATACGACATGGCACCTCATGAATGAACGAATAGTTAGGGTAAATGCAAATGGGGTTTTTCCACTGAGGGTGGATGAGACTTGAACTACAGGTCATGGGTTAAGGATGAAAAGTGAAATGTTTAAGGGCAACATGAGGGACAGCTTCTTCACTCAGAGGGTGGTGAGAGTGTGGAACGACTGGTGAATGTGGGTTTGATAGCAATACTTAAGAGAAATTTGAATAGGGACATGGATGAGATGTTACCTCAGTCACGTATTATAATGTTGTTTGCATTGTAAGTACATTCTAGTGATTATGTGCATTTTATTCCATGACTGTGCATCAACCTCAAACCCTATATTTTATAAAATTCTTTATTTGTAATGTTATTGTTGTATGTTAACACGAGGAATTCTGCAGATGCTGGAAATTCAAGCAACACACATCAAAGTTGCTGGTGAATGCAGCAGGCCAGGCAGCATCTCTAGGAAGAGGTACAGTCGACTTTCAGACCGAGACCCTTCTCTCCCCCTTTTCCTTCTCCCTTGGCCTCCTGTCCCATGATCCTCTCATACCCCTTTTGCCAATCACCTGTCCAGCTCTTGGCTCCATCCCTCCCCCTCCTGTCTTCTCCTATCATTTTGGATCTTCCTCTCCCCCTCCCACTTTTAAATCTGTTACTAGCTCTTTCTTCAGTTAGTCCTGACGAAGGGTCTCGGCCTGAAATGTCAACTGTACCTCTTCCTAGAGATGTTGCCTGGCCTGCTGCGTTCACCAGCAACTTTGATGATTGTTGTATGTTATTGTTTTGTGTTGTTGCATGTCACACCACAGCAAGTTCCTAACACATGTAAATGAAAATAGCAAATAAATTTGATACTTCATAAGTGCTATGGCCGAGGTGTAGGTCGATAGGAGTAGGCAGAATAAAAGTTCGACACAGACTAGATGGGCCAAAGGTCCTGTTTCTGTGCGGTAGTGCTCTATGACTCTAATGTCATATTGACTAAGTCGGACTGGAACACATCGCTGTTCAGCCAAGAGACATGTGCTTCCCTGATGCCATGAGGGTTGCAGTCTTTGTGGCACCAGTAAGTATTCTTTTTCAGCCAGATCTTCCTGGAGCAGTTTTAAATCTTGTGGTTGAATATAAATGTTCTGGTCAGTCCCAGTTTGCTCCAGCACAATACAGACTTGACATGTTTGTGCTCAGCACAAACTGTCCTGGCCATTGCACAGGGAGGTTAAATATTGGCTTTATTTGTACATCAAAGCATACAGCGAAATGTATTGTTGGTAACGAGGACCAGCACAGTCTCAGGATGAGCTGGGCTAGGGGGCAGTCCGTACATGTTGCCATGCTTCCGGTGTCAATATATAGAAACATAGAAAATAGGTGCAGGGGTAGGCCATTCGGCCCTTCGAGCCTGCACCGCCATTCAGTATGATCATGGCTGATCATCCAACTCAGAATCCTGTACCAGCCTTCCCTCCATACCCCCTGATCCCTTTAGCCACAAGGGCCATATCTAACTCCCTCTTAAATATAGCCAATGAACTGGCCTCAACTGTTTCCTGTGGCAAAGAATTCCACAGATTCACCACTCTCTGTGTGAAGAAGTTTTTCCTCATCTCGGTCCTAAAAGGCTTCCCCTCTATCCTCAAACTGTGACCCCTCGTTCTGGACTTCCCCAACATCGGGAACAATCTTCCTGCATCTAGCCTGTCCAATCCCTTTAGGATTTTATATGCTTCAATAAGATCCCCCCTCAATCTTCTAAATTCCAGCGAGTATAAGCCTAGTCGATTCAGTCTTCCATCATATGAAAGTCCTGCCATCCCAGGAATCAATCTGGTGAACCTTCTTTGTACTCCCTCTATGGCAAGGATGTCTTTCCTCAGATTAGGGGACCAAAGCTGCACACAATAACATGCCCATAAATGACTGACCCAAGCCCGTACATCTTTAGTTAGTATTGAACTGTGTAAACTTCCAATATTATCTAATTATTGTAAGTGTTGGCATGGGACTTTGGTAATACTCTGTTAGCCCACAGCTTACTAACCCATAAGTCTTTGGTTTGTGGGAGGAAACTGCAGTACTCAGAGGAGACCCACAAGGCCATGGGAACAATGTACAAACACCTTCCAGAGAGTTGTGGGAATTAAACCTGGATCGTTAACACTGCAAAGCATTATTGCTAAGTGCTGTGCTAGAGGTTGTCTTGACTCCAGTTTTGGGATACTGAGGGCTACACGCCCAAGAGTTTTATAAGGCATTGGCCAGACTGCATTTGGAGTATTGTGAACAGTTTTGGGCCACTTATCTAAAAATGGATGAGCTGGCATTAGAGAGGGTCCAAGAATGATTCTGGAAATGAAAAATTAATGAATGAGGGTGTTTAATGTCTCTGGGCCTGTGCTCGCTGGAGCTTAGAAGAATGAAGGGGATCCCCTGAAATCTATTGAATATTGAAAGGCCTAAATAGAGTGAACGTGCAAATCATGTTTCCTACAGTCAGTAAGTATAGGAGCAGTGGGCACAGCCTCAGAATAGAAAGAGCAGAGGTGAGGAGGAATTTCTTTCACCAGAAGGTAGTGAAATTCATTGTCACAGACAGCTGTGGAGGCCAAGTGATAGGGTATATTTAAAGCAGAGGGTAGTAGATTCTCAGGCAAAGGTTATGGGGAGAAGACATGGAAGTGCAGTTGAGAGGGATAACAAATCAGCCATGATGGAATGGTGGAGGAGACCCAGTTGGGGTGCATGGCCTAATTCCGTTCCTATATCTTATGCTCTTATCATGGGTGAACATGATTACACCTCTTACCCACCTTGCACAGGATACCAAAGGTGTTGTCCGACTCTGAACATTTAAGTAGCTAGCAAACGATCTGAAACCTCAGTGTAAATGCATGAGCACATTCAATCACGTCCAAATTATTTAAATTAGAACAAATCGAAATGTGGCAAAATAGAAATAGGATGGCGGGGTGGAAATAGATCTCTAACAGAAGAGGTGCAAGACGCTTCTTCGTCCGCTAGCCTGCAGGTCACCCTTGGGCAAGGTGTAGCACCTGCTTAGCACCTCCCCCCTCCACCCCGATCAGGGTCACGTGAAGCCATGAGAGCAGGTGGTGAATGATCGCAGAAGAAGCTCGTGCATATCACAAGTCTCAGTTATGTGACCACTGACACCGGACAGGCAGTCCCTTAAGAGTATATTTTATACTTTATTGTCGCCAAACAATTGATACTAGAACGTACAATCATCATAGCAATATTTGGTTCTGCGCTTCCCGCTCCCTGGATTACAAATCAATAGTAAATATTAAAAAATTTAAATTATAAATCATAAATAGAAAAATAGAAAAATGGAAAGTAAGGTATTCTGCTGAGAATACTCTACGAGAGGCCTCAGCAGTGCCTTATTAAGCCTCAACACTACATGCTTCCTGTATCCACTAGTCCCCTCAAAGTGGTTGTTCCATGACCATGATTGTTCTTGACAAATTTCACTACAGAAGGGGTTTGCCAATGCCTTCTTAATATGTGGGTGCATATATGCATACAGTAAATAGCCAATATAATTAAGGATCTCAGCCACCCTGGACATTCCCATTTCTCCCCTCTCCCATTAGGCAAAGATACAGGTGCCTAAAAGCATGTACTACCAGGCTCGAGGACCATAAAGCCTTAAGAATTAGGGCATGTCAGGCCTGCCATTTCCTCATGGCTGATCCAGTTTTCCTCTTACCCCAATTTCCTGCCTTCTCTCTGGATCCCTTCATGCCCTGACCGATCAAGAATCTATCAACCTCTGCCTTAAATATACATAAAGACCTGGCCTCCACAGCTGCCTGTGACAAAGAATTTCACAGATTCACCACTCTCTGGCTAAAGAAATTCCTCCTCATCTCCATTCTAAAAGGACACTCCTCTATTCTGAGGCTGTGTCCTTGGTCTTAGACTCTCCCTCCATAGGGAACATCCTCTCCATATCTACTCTATCAGGACTATTCACCATTCGACAGGTTTCAATGAGGTCTCCTCTCATTCCTCTGAATTCTAATAAATACAGGCCCAGAGTCATCAGATGCTCTTCATATGACAAGCCATTCAATCCTGGAATCATTTTTGTGTACCTTCTTTGAACCCTCTCCAGCATGAGTGTATCCTTTCTAAGATGAGGGGACCAAAACTGCTCGCAATACTCCAAGTGAGGCCTCATCAGTGCCTTGTAAAGTCTCAACATTACATCCTTGCTTTTATATTCTAGTCCTCTTAGAAATGATTTCTAACAACGCATTTTTCTTCCTCACTACAGACTCAAACTGCAAATTAACCTTTTAGGAAGCCTGCACAAGGACACCCAAGTCCATTTGTACCTCAGCTTTTGGGATTTTCCCTCCATTTAGAAAATAGTCAAAACTTTCATTTCCTCTACCAAAGTGCATGACCATACACTTCTCGACACAGTATTTCATCTACCATTTCTGTGCCCGTTCTACTAATCTAAGACTCTCTGTAGCCTCTGTACTTTCTCAAAACTACCTAACCCTTCCCCTCATGTTGTCTGCAAACTTTGCAACAAAGCCATCCAAATCATTGACATATAACGCAAAAAGAATCAATCCCAACCCAGACCCCTGTGGAACACCACTAGTCACCACATCCAGTCGGAAAAGGCTCCCTTTATTCCCACTCTTTGCCTCTTGCCAGTCAGCCAATCTTTTATCTGTGATAGAATCTTTTTTGTGAAACCATGGTTAAGCAACCTCATCTGTGGCACTTTGTCAAAGGCCTTCTGAAAATCCAAGTACACAACTATCCAAGATTTTCCTTTGTCTATTCTGCTTGCTATTTTTTCAAAAAATTCCAACCGATTTGTCAGCCAAGATTTTCCCTTGCTCTCTATTGCCTATTTTATCATGTGCCTCCAAGTACCCTGATACCTCATCCTTAATAATCGATTCCAGCCACTGAGGTTAGCTAGCCTATAGTTACATTTCTTCTGCCTCCCTCTGGTCTTGAAGAGTGGAATGACATTTACAACTTTCCATTCTTCTGGAACCATTCCAGAATCTAGTGATTCTTGAAAGATCATTACTCGTGCTTCCACTTTCAGATCCCTGTTGCGTACACTATCTGGACCAGGTGGGCTAGAGAGTGTCCCGAGTAAAATAGGGACAAGTTCAAGCCATTGTGTAAATCTGTAAATAAAATAATTCTAGTGTTTTTACCCGGGCAAGTTTGTCTTTGTTAAGGAACAAACATAACATGGTTACAGAAGCTGGTGCGAGGTCTAAGTATGAGGCGTAACTGAATACTGTGAGCGACTAAGAAAGAAGCACTATGTTCCAATGTAGAGAAGCTGCCGGCACGCTGTCTCAGAGTTCCCCAAGAGGTTCAGGCGAGAGAAACTCTGACACCTCTCTTCTGGCAGCTTAAACTGCCAACACCATGGCCTGAGGCTTAACCCTCACACATACAAGACAGCAAGTACATGTAAGATATCAGTACAATACTAGCATGCAAAAGAATATATATAATCCAGACCCTGAGTCCATGAATGCCGCAGAAATCTGCAGGCAACCATGTTACAGCATGTTTTCTGCTGAAAGAGCACTGGGGGCGAGGGGGCAGTACCGACTCCTGACCTTTGCCTGGACTCTGTGCCACGTCACCCCCGGTGGAGAGCACCAGCTCCGACACCTCTCTCTGGCGGTTGTAAGCAGGCGGCACGGTGGCTTGCGGCCTGGTCCTCATTACAACCGGGGCCAGGCAGCTCCCCTGATGTCTGCCCCTGCTTACCACCAGTAAAGCAGTGAATCAAACCTGCAATATTGTACATTAACAATATCCAGTAGGGACTGCTTCTTCACATTATTCAGTATACAAGTGTAAAGGAGAACAAAATGATTGTTACTCCAGACCCAATGCAGCATAAAAAGACACAATAAGCGAAAATAACACAATTGAAAACACAAAAAAAACATAAGAATACACAGACTGATTTAATGACCTTAAGGTGATGCTAGGCACAGGAGTGTCTGCACATAAGGTGACTCTGACAGGAAATGATGAAGTAGTGGTGGTTGGGGGTGTGGAGGGGTGGGTTACAGGGTGGAGGTGTTGGTCAGCCGTACTGCTTGGGGAAATTACCTGTTTTTGAATCTGGTAGTCCTGGCGTGGTCTCCTCCCTGATGGGAGTGGGGTGATCAGTCCATGAGCTGGCTGGGTGGGATCCTTCATGTCAATGCCGAAGGATCCCACCCAATTCTTGCACCTTTCTGTATATACGTCCTTGACGGTTGGTAGGCTGGTGTTGGTGATGCATTGAGCAGTTTTAACTACCCGTTGCAGAGCCCTCCTGTCCGCTAGAGTGCAGTTTCCAACCACACTTTGACGCAGCATGCTTGGATGCTCTCGACAGCGCGTCTGTGGAAGGCCGTGTGTATTAATGGAATAGCCTCCTCAGAAAGTAGAGGCGTTGGTGAACTTTTTTAACTGTGGAGGATGTGGGGCCATGAAAGGCTGTGAGAGATGTTCACTCCCTGCAGTTTCTCAGTTTCCACTGCTGTGCCACCGATGTGAAGAGGGGTGGGTGGGGGGCGGGGCTGGAATGCACTTTCTGAAGAGGTAATGGAGACAAATACTCTCAAGATATTTAACAACCATAAGCAGGATCTTGAAGGCACACACTCAATGATTCAGAGATTACTTTTTCCCCTCTGCCGTCAGATTTCTGAATGGACATCGAACCCAGGAACACTACCTCACTACTTTTGTTTATGCATTAATTTAACTCTTTAAATATATATAAACTTCTAACTGATTTGCAGCTTCTATTATTATGTATTGCAATGTACTGCTGCCATATAGTGACAAATTTCATAGAACATAGAACAGTACAGCACATTACAGGCCCTTCAGTCCACAATGTTGTGCCAACCCTCAAACCCTGTCTCTCAGATAACCCCCCCCCACCTTAAATTCCTCCATATACCTGTCTAGTAGTCTCTTAAACTTCACTAGTGTATCTGCCTCCACCACTGACTCAGGCAGTGCATTCCACGCACCAACCACTCTCTGAGTAAAAAACCTTCCTCTAATATCCCCCTTGAACTTCCCACCCCTTACCTTAAAGCCATGTCCTCTTGTATTGAGCAGTGGTGCCCTGGGGAAGAGGCGCTGGCTATCCACTCTATCTATTCCTCTTATTATCTTGTACACCTCTATCATGTCTCCTCTGGCAACATATGGCATAAACCTGATTCTGATTCTGTCTTGAATCACCAAGGTACTACAGAGCTATGGTGGGTAAATGGTTTTAGAATATAGCATAGCACAGTAGAGGGCCTTCAGCTCATGATGTTGTCCTGGCCGGTATAAACCTGCTCCACAATCAATCTAGCCTTTCCCTCATTCAGAGCTCATAAACCTCTATTTTTTATACATACAAGTACCTATCAAAGAGACTCCTAAATGTCCCTAATGTACAGAGTCAGCCTCTACCACCATCCCTGGCAGTGTGCTCCTGACAGCCAGCACTCTCTATGTAAAAATACACCTGCCTCTGACACCGCCCCTGATACTTTCCTCCACTCACCTCAAACGGATAACCTCTGGGATTGGTTACCGCGGCAACAGCAGGAGTCTCAGCACTGCCACATGTAACATGTTTGAGGAACTCAGCAGGTCAGGAAGCATCTGAGAAGGTTGCCCTTGGTGGGATCATCCAGAACGCCATGAAGCATGAGATCCATAGAGACAAGGCTGCATGGATTTGGAAATGGCTTGCCCACAGAAGCCCGAGGGTGGACATAGATGGAGTATATTCTATATGGAGGGTTGCTCCGTTGTTCAAGAAAGGTAATAGGAATAATAGGTAGCTGGCTGTGTTCCACTGAGATCCCTCCTGGAACCCCTTCCCTCTGTGGGTTTTAAAAATAACTTGGTTGAGGAAAAAGGAGGGTGGGTCAGTAAGTTTGCAGCTGACATGAAGTCATAGTCATAGTCATAGTCATACTTTATTGATCCCAGGGGAAATTGGTTTTTGTTACAGTTGCCCATAAATAATAAATAGTAATAGAACCATAAATAGTTAAATAGTAATATGTAAATTATGCCAGTAAATTATGAAATAAGTCCAGGACCAGCCTCTCGGCTCAGGGTGTCTGACCCTCCAAGGGAGGAGTTGTAAAGTTTGATGGCCACAGGCAGGAATGACTTCCTATGACGCTCTGTGTTGCATCTCGGTGGAATGAGTCTCTGGCTGAATGTACTCCTGTGCCCACCCAGTACATTATGTAGTGGATGGGAGACATTGTCCAAGATGGCATGCAACTTAGACAGCATCCTCTTTTCAGACACCACCGTGAGAGAGTCCAGTTCCATCCCCGCAACATCACTGGCCTTACGAATGAGTTTGTTGATTCTGTTGGTGTCTGCTACCCTCACCCTGCTGCCCCAGCACACAACAGCAAGCATGATCGCACTGGCCACCACAGACTCATAGAACATCCTCAGCATCATCCAGCAGATGTTAAAGGACCTCAGTCTCCCCAGGAAATAGAGATGGCTCTGACCCTTCTTATAGACAGCCTCAATATTCTTTGACCTGTCCAGTTTATTGTCAATTCGTATCCCCAGGTATTTGTAATCCTCCACCATGTCCACACTGACCCCCTGGATGGAAA
This sequence comes from Mobula hypostoma, assembly GCF_963921235.1. NCBI lineage: Eukaryota > Metazoa > Chordata > Chondrichthyes > Myliobatiformes > Myliobatidae > Mobula > Mobula hypostoma. The sequence goes on from NC_086104.1 coordinate 7,286,946, forward strand.
CAGGGGTCACCGGTACCTTAGCTCTCCTCAGGTCTACCACCAGCTCCTTAGTCTTTTTCACATTAAGCTGCAGATAATTCTGCTCACACCATGTGACAAAGTTTCCTACCGTAGCCCTGTACGCAGCCTCATCTCCCTTGCTGATGCATCCAACTATGGCAGAGTCATCAGAAAACCTCTGAAGATGACAAGACTCTGTGCAGTAGTTGAAGTTGGATTTGAAGTTGTCTTAAGTTGTTATAGATTACAGTGTAGCCCATTGTAACGTATGACAACATGGGACAACCATCGTTGACATGGGAACTGTTTAGCCTCGGTTGCAGTGAGAACAAGGCCTCACGCTTCAGGCTTGCCTGCCACTGCAGAGCGGGTGAGAGACGTGGAAGTGCAACAACATAGTTGAGCTCGGCTGGAGCCTGGCCTATCCTATCCTTCGGTTGCCCTCCTGCGCTCGAGCAGTGGAATGACAGGCTGGATTGCATGCATCTGTACACTGCCGGGAGACTTTACCATCAATTGCCGGACAATGTCGCTCAAGGCTCGGGGCCTTGGACGATATATATATTTATAAAATGAGTATGCTTCTTTGAATTTGTTGCTCACTTTTTTTGAATGTTTGCTTGCTACTTTTGAATGTTTAACACCTTGGACCCAGAGGAGCACTGTCTCGTTCGGCTGTATCTATGTATGGCTTGAATGATAACTAAACTTGATGTGATTAGTCAGGATGCAAAGCTGGGCTGAGAAGTGGCCAATGGAGTTCAATCTGGAAAAGTACAAGGTGATACACTTTGGGCAATCAGACATGAAGGTAGGGTACAGGGTTAAGGACAGGATTCTGCTCAGTACCATACATAAAGTTCTGGAGAATTTCAACACATCCGGCAGCATCATTGGAGGGGACTGAAGAGCCAAAATTTTGAGCTGACACCCTTCAATGGACGAAATGCAAAAGGGAGCATGTCCCTTTCAAAGTAAGTTGCAGGAACTTGTAAAATTAGTCAGCACCATCATGAGTACCAGTCTCCATAATATCCATGACATCTTCGAGGAGTGTTGCCTTAGGAAGGCAGTGTCCGTTATTAAGGACCCCCATCACTCAGGACATACCCTCTTCTCATTGCTACCATCAGAAAAGAGATACAGGAGCCTGAAGGTACACACTCGGTGATTCAGGACAACTTCCTCCCCTCTGCCATCCGATTTCTAAATGGAAATTGAACCCTTGAATACTACCTCACTACTTTTTATTTCTGTTTTTTTTGTACTATTTATTTTAACTATTTAATAGACAAACATATACAATACTTACTGTATTTCAGTTTTTTCTCTATATTTTATTTATTATGAATTTATAAATAATAAATTTGTTAAGTTAACAAATTTCATGACAAATGTCAGTGATATTAAACCTGATTTTGACTCTGATTCCTTTGCAGGTGAAAATATCAAGAGGAAATCCACCAGTGAATACTTAGCAAAGCAAAGGTCTTCATAAACTGCAGAGAGATCACTCCCTTGACTTGATGAACTAATACTGGGTCATTAAGTAGAAGTTTCCAATTGAGGAATAGGTGTAGGAACTGCAGAGAAAGTCTGAGCATGGAATGTTCAGTCTATTTGTATCTTTAAGGAGAGTTGGCCCAGTTTTGGATTAGACCACACGACCCTAGGACATAGGAGCAGAATTAGGCCATTTGGCCCATCGAGTTTCCTCTACCATCATCATCATGGCTGATATATTCTCGCTCTCAACCCCATCCACGGTAGCGTAGTGGTTGGAGTGACGCTCTTACAGCTCATGGCATCGGAGTTCAGGGTTCAATTCTGACGTCATCGGTAAGGAGTCCGTGTGTTCTCCCTGAGGAACGTGTGGGTTTTCTTCAGGTACTTCATTTTCCTTCCTCAGTCCAAAGAGGTACCAGTTAGTAGATTCATTGGGCATTGTAAATTGTCCTGGGATTAGGCAAGGTTTAAATCCGGGGTTGCTGGATGGTGTGGTTCGGAGGGCCATGCTATATCTCAAAAAATAAATATTTAAATTCTCCTGCCTTCTCCCAGTGACCTTTGATGCCTTTGCTAATTAGGAACCTCTAAAGCTCCACTTCAAATATACACCATAACTTGACCTCCACAGTCATCTGTGGCAATGAATTCCAAAGATTCACCACCACTCCACAGATTCGGGTCTCTCAAGCTGGCCCAGTGCCTCTTGGATCCTTGGAGTCTCCCTTTTCCTCCAACCCTACCTTCTCTGAATGCCCCGGCCCTCCCCCCTCCTCTAACACCACCAACTCTCTTTCTTCTTCGACCCCAGTCCAATCCCTGCCATGTCTTCACCATTCTCTCTTACCTTCCCCTCTCTGAGGTGAAACGTTCTGTCCTCAGCAAGAGCCTTACCTTTGTCCCCTTTGCCTGCGCCTCAGTGAGTTCCACAGCTGTCACGACACTGAGCTCTTCTTCCATTGCCTCGGGCTCTGAAACCATTGCTTTGGCAAAAATCCCCACCCCTCACTGATGAACTCTTCTCCAGTCTCCGTCCCTCCTCCTCTTCTTAGGCACCTCATTCTGGAGGTGGCAGCATTTCTCTGTCTGGCTCTATATCTTTCCACCTCTACTCGCTAATGAGGCATCAACCACCTTGAATTTAGCACTCCTCTCTCCCCTTCGAGACATACCTCCTCTGAACACACTGTTCCCCACTTTCTCCTCAACGATCCCAAGATCAAACCCTCAGACATATGGGGTGCTGTTCTAGTGTGGTAGACAGAACTCTACCTTGCTGAGGCCAGGCGGCAACTCTTAGACACCTCCTCTTACTTAGCTCTTGAAAAGGACTCATTCAGAACCATCAGGACATTGTCTCCAACAACATCTTCAAACTCATCAACTCCAGAGATCTTTCATCCATAGCACTAGACTAATTTCCCCACTTATTTCTACTTCTTACCAAGAATTCACATACTGTACCAAACTATCCAAGTAGGGCCATTATTTCAGTCTGCTCCTGCGCCACTGAACTTGTGTCCTCATACCTCAACTCCATTTTATCCTCCTTGGTTCAGTCCCTTCCCACCTACATCTGTGACACTTCACGTTCTCTCAATTCCCTCAACTCCTTTCAATTCCTTGGCCCTGATCACCTCAGTTTTCATCATGAATGACCAGTCTCTGTACACTTCTAACCCTATCAGGAAGGCCTTGAAGCTTTTCTCCTCTTTCTTGACTAGTCCCCCTTCACGGCCACCCTCCTTTGTCTGGAAAGACTGGTCTTCACCCTCAACAATTTCCCTTTCAGCATCTCCTGCTTTCTCCAAACTCTAGGGGTAATCATGGGCACCTACATGGGCTCCAGCTATGCCTGCCTTTTTGTTGGCTACATGGAAGAGTCCATGTTCGCTGGTAATGCTCCCCATCTCTTTCTGTGCTGCATTGACGACTGCATTGGTGCTGCTTCATGCACCCATGCTGATCGATTCAATTTCATTAACTTTGTCTCCATCTTCAACCCAGCCCTTAAATTCACTTTGTCCGTCATCGACACCTCTCTCCCCTTCCTTGTTCTGTTTCCACCACTGGAGGCAAACCTCTTCCCACCCTGTCCCCAGTGAAAATACCATTCCATTTTCACAGTTCCTTTGAATCTGACACATCTGTTTCCAGGATGAGACTTTCCCTTCCAGGACATCAGAGATAACCTCTTTCCTCTACCATTGATGCATCCCTCACCCACATCTCCTCCCTTCCCTCACCCCATCATCCTGCCATCTCAACAGGGATTGAGTTTCTCTTGTCCTCACCTACCAACCCACCAGCCTCCATATCCAACACATCGTTCTCCACAACTTCTGCCATTTTCAACAGGATCCTACCACCAAACACACCTTTACTCACTCCCTCTCGCACTTCCTACTTTCTGCAGGGATTGCTGCCTCTGTGATACCCTTGTTCACTCAGTCCTACCCCCCCCCACCACTTAATCTCCCTCATACTACGTGGCAGAAGTGCTACACCTCCCATTCACATCTTCCCTCGCCTCCATTCAGGGCCTCTAACAACCCATCCACATGAGGCAACAACTCACCTACAAATCTACCAGGGTCTTTTATTGTGTCAGGTGCTCCCAATGCAGCCCCCTCGACATTGGTAACCCAATATAAACTGGGGAACTGCTTCGTCGTGCACTTTTCCTCCATCCACCAAAAACTTAACTCCCTGGTGGCCAGCCATTTTAGTTCTGATACCCATTCCTGTTCCAACATGTTGGCCTATGATCTCCTCTTGTGCAAAGAGAAGACCACCTTCAGGGTGGGGATACAACACCTTACATTCTAATTGGGCTACCTTCAACCTGATGGCATAAGTATCGATTTCTCCTTCCAGTAAAAAATATTTCCCTCTCTCTCCCCCCTCTTCCTCTATTCCACGCTCTGACGTTTTACATCTTCTCACCTGCCAATCACTTTTCCCAGCACCCTTCCTCCTTCCCTTTTTCCCATGCTGCATCCTCCTCTCTTATCAGATTCCTTCTTCTCCAGCCCTTTATCTCTCACACCCATCTGGCTTCACCTGTCACCTTCCAGCTAGACCTCATTCCCCTCCTCCACCTTTTTATACTGGCATCATCCCCCCTTCCTTCTCAGTCCCGAGTACTTTCCATAGGTTCTGCCTAACTTGCCGAGTTCCTCCAGCAGCTTATGCGTTGCTTTGGATTTGCAGATTTTCTCAGGTTTATGATCGGCAAGTGTGGGCATGTGGCCAAGTGGTTAAAGCATTGGACTAGCGACCTGAAGGTTGTGAGTTTGAGCCCCAGCCGAGGGAACGTGTTGTGTCCTTGAGCAAGACACTTAATCACACATTGCTCTGCAATGACACTGGTGCCAAGCTGTATGGGTCCTAATGCACTTCCCTTGGACAACATTGGTGTCGTGGTGAGGGGAGACTTGCAGCATGGGCAACTGCTGGTCTTCCATACAACCTTGCCCAGGCCTGTGCCCTGGAGAGTGAAGACTTTCCAGGCGCAGATCCATGGTCTAATGGATGCCTTTTTTAAATGCTCGGCAAGATCTCTTGTGTTTAAGAGTCATCACCCTCTTGCTAAATAAATTCCTTCTTACCTCCATTCTAAATGTATATCCATCTATTCTGAGGCTGTGCCCTCTGACCCTAGTCTCTCACACTGTAAAAAGCATCCTCTACACATCCACTCTATCCTGGCCTTTCAGAATTAGACAGGTTTCGATGAGATCCCCTCCCTCATTCTTCTAAACTCCGGTGAGTACAACCTGGAGCCATCAAATGCTCCTTATACATTAACTCTTTCAGTTGTGAAATCATTCTTCTGAACCTTTTCTGGACAGTCTCCAATATCAGCACATTGTTTCTTAGATTAGGGGCTGAAAACTGCTCTCAATACTTCAAATACTCTCCAACCAATGCCCTATTAAGCCTCAGCATTACATCCTTTGCTATATGGCTGTGAAGGTACAGCTGGTATTGATAGAATTTGAATGAAAGAAGTACCATTAGTAATACAGAACGTAGTTGTTCCACCCTGTACTTTATACTGCGCAATAAGTTAAGTCATGAAAGCAGTAAAGTGGTTTTTAGATATAATTTAAACCACCTGACTTTAATAACGTTCTTATTAATCAAATGACTGAACAGAAAACAATTTAAAATTGGTACAATCACCATCGTAATGGCAATTTCAGCGCTATACTTTCTATAGAAATTCCTGTAGACAGCCTTCCAAAAAAAATTACTTTCATATTTTTAGACTTAATTGCAGAGCCAAAACTGTATAATTTTGAGGAATTACCAAAATACTTCCAAATTGTTTTGGCTATTGTGAAATCAGAGGCCAACACTCTAACAAACCTTTCCCAATAGGCCTCTCTATAATTTGTTGCACAGATCAGGATTAGATCCAATTGGTTCATTCCTCCTATTGTTGGTCTTTATGTTTGGACTGTGCTCTGAATAAAACTTAGAACACCAGAAAATTTAGCCCACAATGTTGTGCCGACATTTCAATCTATGTTTGTACAATAAGGTCAACTTAACCCTTCCCTCCCACTTAGCTGTCCATTTCCTGTCATCCATGTGCCTATCTATGAGTGTCTTAAATGTCCCTATGGTATCTGCATTTACCGTCATCCTTAGCAGTGTGTTCCATGCACTCAACACACACAAAAAATGCTGGTGGAACACAGCAGGCCAGGCAGCATCTATAGGAAGAGGTACAGTCAACGTTTCGGGCCAAGACCTTTCGTTAGGACTAACTGAAAGAAGAGATAGTAAGAGATTTGAAAGTGGGAGGGGGAGGGGGAGATCCAAAATGATAGGAGAAGACAGGAGGAGGAGGGATGGAGCCAAGAGCTGGACAGGTGATTGGCAAAAGGGATACGAGGCTGGAGAAGGGAGCGGATCATGGGACGGGAGGCCTAGAGAGAAAGAAAGGGGGAAGCCCAGAGGATGGGCAAGGTGTGATAGTGAGAGGGACAGAGGGAGAAAAAAGAGAGAGAGAAAAAAAGGGGGGAAAATCAAAATAATAATAATAATAATAATTAAGTAAATAAGGGATGGGGTAAGGAGGGGAGGAGGGGCATTAACAGAAGTTAGAGAAGTCAATGTTCATGCCATCAGGTTGGAGGCTACCCAGATGGAATATAAAGTGTTGTTTCTCCAACCTGAGTGTGGCTTCATCTTGACAGTAGAGGAGGCCGTGGATAGACATATCAGAATGGGAATGGGACGTGGAATTAAAATGTGTGGCCACTGGGAGATCCTGCTTTCTCTGGCAGACAGAGCGTAGGTGTCTTGTCCTATCATTTTGGATCTCCCCCTCCCACTTTCAAATCCCTTACTATCTCCTCTTTCAGTTAGTCCTGACGAAGGGTCTCGGCCCGAAACGTCGACTGTACCTCTTCCTATAGATGCTGCCTGGCCTGCTGCGTTCACCAGCATTTTTTGTGTGTGTTGCTTGAACTTCCAGCATCTGCAGATTTCCTCGTGTTCCATGAACTCACTGTTCTCTGTGTAAGAAAACTTACTTCTGACATCCCCCGCCCCAATACTTTCCTCCAATCACAATAGTGTAAGGATTAGCAAATAATATAACAACACTGGTAACCTGTGTTGAATTCCTGCTGCTGTCTATAAGGAGTTTGTACGTTCTCCCTGTGACCATGTGGAACTTCTCCGGGTGCTCTGGTTTCCTGCCACTTTCCATAGACATACGGGTTAGCAGGTAAATCGGTTACGTGGGGAAAAGCAGTGAGATCAGTAGCCACCTTGCTGACACAGCACCTTATTCCAGAAGTTCAGCAAGAGAGACCGAAAATCCCGTAATGGATAACCCAAGTCCTCCAACACTAATGCAATTTACCGGCAACTTAACAGGTAACTGGAAATGCTTCGAACAGTGAATCAGTATATACTTAGCAGAAAGCACAGTTGGATGGGTGGAGAAAAAATTGAAAGTGTCTATCTTTGTACACGTAATTGATGAATATATTTTGGACATCTACAACAGCTTTCAAATTGATGAAACAGCCATTGCATTGGACACTCAGATGCCAAAATTTGAGGAGTATTTTGTCCCAAGTAAAAACGTCATGTTTGCGGGATGCAAGTTCCTATCCTGTGACCAGAAGCAAGGTGTTAACTTTGACCAATACTTAGCTGAGCTTCTCACTCCAAGTTCTGTGAGTTTGGAGAGTTGAGAGACTTACTAGTTGGATACAAACAGTTTGTGGAATCCTAGTACTAGGCTCAGAGAAATCTTGCTCCATAAAAAAAAAGATATGATGCTAGAAAAGGCAGTGAATACAAGGGAACATGAACTAATCCCCATAGAAGGATCAGAAGTGGAGAGAGTGAGCAATTTCAAGTTCCTGGGTGTCAAGATCTCTGAGGATCTAACCTTGTCCCAACATATTGATGCAGCTATAAAGAAGGCAGGACAGCAGCTATATGTCATTAGGAGTTTGAAGAGACTCGGTTTGTCAACTGAAACACTCAAAAACTTCTATAGATGTACCGTGGAGAGCATTCTGACAGGCTGCTTCACTGTCTGGCATGGGAATGGGCTACTGCACTGGATCAAAAGAAGCTACAGGAAGATGTAAAATTAGTCAGCTCCATATTGGGTACCAGCTTCCATAGCACCTACGGCATCTTCAAGCAGCAGTGCCTCAGAGAGTGACGTCCATTATTAAGGACCCCCATCAACCAGGACATGCCCTCTTCCATTGTTACTGTCAGAAAGGAGGTATAGAAACCTACCATTAATGTATCTATCCAAACTTATTTTATACTTTTTTCCACACTGTCACCATCCCCTGAGTGAAGAAGTTGCTCCTTATGTCCTTGTTAAACATTTCATCTTTCACCCCTAGCCCATGACCTCTAGTTCTGATCTCACGTAACCCCTGTAGGAAAAGTTTGCTTATCTACACCTTATCTGTACCTCTCATAATTTAGTATACCTCTATCAAATCTCCTCTCGATCTTCTACATTCTAACGATTGAACCCATGAACACTACCTCACTTTTCTTTTAATATATATTATTTCTGTTTTTGCACTATTTTAATCTATTCAATATATATTTTTACAGGCATCCGTTAGTCTCACGAGACCATGGATTTGCCCCTTGAAAGGTTTCCAGGGCGCAGGCCTGGACAAGGTTGTATGGAAGACCAGCAGTTGCCCATGCTGCAAGTTTCCCCTCTCCACGACACCGATGTTGTCCAAGGGAAGGGCATTAGGACCCATACAGCTTGGCACCAGTGTCGTCACAGAGCAACGTGTGGTTAAGTGCCTTGCTCAAGGACACACACGCTGCCTCAGCCAAGGCTCGAACTAGCAACCTTCAAATCACTAGAACATAGAACATAGAATAGTACAGCACATTACAGGCCCTTCAGCCCACAATGTTGTGCTGACCCTCAACCCTGCCTCCCATATAACCCCCAATGAATGAATAAGACGAATGCCTTAACCACTTGACCATGCACCAACACATCTATCTATCTATCTATACACACACACACACACACACACACACACACACACGCGCGCACTGCAATTTATTTATTTATTTATTCTTTCTATATTATCATGTATTGTAGTGAACTGCTGCTGCTAATTTCACAACACATTCCAGTGATAATAAATCTGATTCTGATTCTGAATATATGTAGGGCAGTGGAGACCACATAAGCACAAGCTAAGGAGCTGCACAAAGCAGAAAAAAAAACAGTGCATACTGTGAAAACAGAGGGGCCGAGCACAAGCCATTTCCCAAAGCAAAACAAAGCAAAGAGGTAGGCTCAAACAGCAAATTCAGCAAGTGTGGAGGTAGGAACATCCCGGAGTTGTGTGCTGCTATGGAAAGTCCTGCAATAATTGTGGGAAGAAGAATAGTTTTGCAAAGTGTTGCAAGGCTGGGGCTACCAAGAGAAAGGTGCACATAGTTGCTAAAGAAATGGAGGAAGTCTTTGTAGATTTTTTGCAGACTGCTGGTGCCGATAAGTCAGAATGGATTGTTCCAGTAACTGTGAATGGACAGTAATTCCATTCAAGCTTAACACTAGAGCCCAGAAGAATCCGTTATCCATGGATGATTACAAGACTCTCAAAGTAAGGAGCAAGCAGTACCCAGTGAAATTAAAAGTGACAGACTACTCTGTACCAGTAAAAGGAGACTGTATGATGACCTTCAAGCACAGCACCTAAAGGCACAGCTACTGATTGTAGAAAAGAGAGTACAGCCAATATTAGATCTCAGTGCACATGAAAAGCTCAGCTTGTTGAAAAGAGTATTTGTAGTGGCTTCACAGACTAAAGGTGACCAAGCAACACTCATGGAAGGGTACGCAAATGTCTTTGAGGACCTTGGATGCTTATCTAATGTAACTCGAGAAACTTGTTACGTCATCCGCGAGAGATCCAGAGGGATTATGCAAGAGAAGCACAAGAACTCCGCCTTCCATAGACACCTGTACCAGCTACACCAGGATGCCAGTGCTGAACAGAGAGATCATGATGAAGAGGTCGCCAGTCTTGCTTCCACATCATGCAGCTTTGGTTCAAAATCTGCCTCTCATTGACTTTCCAGTTAGAGACTGGAAATCAAAAATATCTCCACGATCCTCTCCGAAGTTGAAGAGGAAAAATAAAAAGGAAAATGGGGAGCCCGTGCAAGACCCCGAGGCCAGAACAATAGCACCAGTCCAATGTAAACCAACAGGAGGAGTTGTTATCTATGGTATGCTGCCAACAGTAGGAGCTCTCTGAATTGAGACAGACTCAGTTGGAACTTGTGCAAAGATCACATGGATGTAGTCCAGGGCTCCATTAAGAGCCCCACGGAGTAAATAATGGCTATACAGCAAGAACAATAACAGAGACTGACTAATAATAGACCGAAGGGGATCATTACACCACTAAAGAGGTGGATTGGAAGTAGATGAGTGAATAGTGACTGCGGAATTTGCTCATTACAATAGAAGTTTATGTAAATATCATTGTTGGAAAAGCATTTTTGTGTCTTGCAGCTATATGTGGACATAATATTATGTTTGTTTTCATTAAAGGGGAAGATGTGTTATTATGTCTGTACATGATAAAGAATTTCAGTTCCCAGTGTGCAATGCAGGTGGTTCATCCAGAACTGGAAGTAACTTTGGTGAACAGGAGACATGGTCTTGGAGAGCCAAAGTGTGTCCAGAGTAAAATGTGGGCGAGCTAAAGCCATTCTGTAAATCTGTAAGTAAAACAGTTTTCGTGTTTTTACCCATGCAAGTTTGTCTTTGTTAAAGAACACACATAACAAATGTCAGAGATAGTTTTCTTTACACAGAATGTGGTGTGTGTGTGAATAACTCTGCCTGGAGTGGTGATAGAGGCAGATATTAAGAAACCCTTACATGGGCACCAGACTGATAGAAAAATGTGGTGTTTTGCATTTTGTGATTGTTTAAGTTTGTACTTCCTCAAAGTTGTATTGAGTTTATCAGTCTGAACAGTACACAGGACAAGTTTTTCACTATACCTTGGTATATGTGACAATCATAAACCAATTTGCCAATTTAAATTTACCAATTTACCCTGAGAAAAAACATCGTCCATTTTAAAGCCCATGTCAGTGGTGATGTTTTTAACACAGGAAAGCACTACCAGGAGTGGTGGGAGAGGCAGATACATTCATCGTCATCTTCATTATGTGCCCTGTCATATGATACGGGTGATCATGGTCATTGACCATGATCGTTCTTGGTAATTTTGTTTTGCAGAGGTCGTTTGCTATTACTTTCTTCTGGGCAGTGACTTTACAAGACAGTTGACTCCAGCCATTATCAATACTCTTCAGAGATGGTCTGCCTGATGTCAATAGTCGCATAACCAGGACTTGTGATCTGCACCCGCTGCTCATCACCTGCTTCCATGGGTTCATGTGACCAGGATCGGGGGCAGCTACACCTTGCCCAAGGATGACCTGCAAGTTAGCGGAGGGAAGGAGCACCTTACGTCTCCTTAGGTGGAGACATATCTCCACCCCACCACTCAGACCGATACATTAACGACATTTAAAAACCTAATAAGTATAGCACAACTTAGGAGATAAATATGTAGCTGAGGAAGTGGTGCAGGGGGCAGCACATCAGCTTCCTGCATCATTGGAATCTCTTCTGGGGAAGGTGTGGCCTGTACAAAAGGGATGGGTTACACCTGAACCTGAGGGAGACCAATATTCTTGTGGACAGGTTTCCCAGAGCTGTTGGTGATGGTTTGAACTAACTTGACAGGGGATGGAAACCAGAGTGATAGGGCTGAGGGTGGGGCATTTGGTCTACAAGCAGATGCAACGTGTAGTGAGACTGAGAACTATCAGGCAGATCACAAACAAGAGAAAATCTGCTCAAGCTGGAAATCAAAGCAACACACACGACTCCCTTCTCCATTTGTCCCTCCTCACTGATCTCCCTCCTGGCATTTATCCTTGCAAGCGGAACAAGTGCTAAAGCTGCCCCTACACATCCTCCATCACGAGCATTCAGTGCCCCAAACAGTCCTTCCAGGTGAAGGCGACACTTCACCTGTGAGTCTGTTGGGGTCATATACTGTGTCCGGTGCTCCCGGTGTGACCTCCTATATATCAGTAAGACCCGACGTAGATTGGGAGTCCACCAGAAGAAGCCGAATCTCTCAGTGGCCATGCATTTTAATACCACTTCCCGTTCCCTTTCTGATATGTCTATCCATGGCCGCCTCTACTGTCGTGATGAGACCACACTCAGGTTGGAGGAACAGTACTTTATATTCTGTCTGGGTAGCCTCCAACCTGATGGTATGAACATCGATTTCTTGAACTTCTGATAATGCGCCCTCCCACTCTGCTTCACCATTCCCCATCCCCCTTTCCCTCTCTCACCTTATCTCCATGCCTGCACATTGCCTCCCTCTGGGACTCCTCCCCCCATTTTTATTCTCCATGGTCCTCTGTCCTCTCCTGTCAGACTCTCCCTTCTCCAGCCTTGTATCTCTTTCACCAATAAACTTCCCAGCTCTTTTCTTCATCTGTCCCCCCTCCTGGTTTCACCTATCACCTTGTCTTTCTTGCTCTCTCCTCTCCCCACCTTTAAAAGCACACCTACTGTGGCAGACCACAGTACGTGTGCTTGCAACACTGTGTATCCGACAGAGTGATCAGCAGCACTGGGGCTCCACAGGGGACTGTCTTGTCTCCCTTTCTCTTCACCATTTACACCTCGGTCTTCAACTACCGCACAGAGTCTTGTCATCTTCAGAAGTTTTCTGATGACTCTGCCATAGTTGGATGCATCAGCAAGGGAGATGAGGCTGAGTACAGGGCTACGGTAGGAAACTTTGTCACATGGTGTGAGCAGAATTATCTGCAGCTTAATGTGAAAAAGACTAAGGAGCTGGTGGTAGACCTGAGGAGAGCTAAGGTACCGGTGACCCCTGTTTCCATCCAGGGGGTCAGTGTGGACATGGTGGAGGATTACAAATACCTGGGAATACGAATTGACAATAAACTGGACTGGTCAAAGAACACTGAGGCTGTCTACAAGAAGGGTCAGAGCCATCTCTATTTCCTGGGGAGACTGAGGTCCTTTAACATCTGCTGGACGATGCTGAGGATATTCTAAGAGTCTGTGGTGGCCAGTGCAATCATGTTTACTGTTGTGTGCTGGGGCAGCAGGCTGAGGGTGGCAGACACCAACAGAATCAACAAACTCATTCGTAAGGCCAGTGATGTTGTGGGGATGGAACTGGACTCTCTCATGGTGATGTCTGAAAAGAGGATGCTGACTAAGTTGCATGCCATCTTGGACAATGTCTCCCATCCACTACATAATGGACTGGTTGGGCACAGGAGTACATTCAGCCAGAGACTCATTCCACCGAGATGCAACACAGAGCATCATAAGAAGTCATTCCTGCCTGTGGCCATCAAACTTTACAACTTCTCCCTTGGAGGGTCAGACACCCTGAGCCAATAGGCTGGTCCTGGACTTATTTCATAATTTACTGGCATAATTTAGATATTACTATTTAACTATTTATGGTTTTTTACTATTTATTATTTATGGTGCAACTGTAATGAAACCAATTTCCCCCAGGATCAATAAAGTATGACTATGACTATGACTATGACTAAAATCTACTCCTCATCTCTTTTTCTTCAGTCCTACCAAAGGGTCTTGGCCCAAAACGTCGACTGTACAATTTTCCACAGATGCTGCCTGGCCTGCTGAGTTCCTCTAGCATTTTGAATGACAGGGCAAAATTGAAGTCAGTACCAAGAAGCTGCTTAGCAGGCTGAAAGATCACCAGGACCAGATGGACTACACCCCAGGGTTCTGATAGAGGTAGCTGGAGAGCTTGTGGAGGCGTTAAAAAAGATCTTTCAAGAATCAATAGTTTCTCAACTAGTTTTATAGGAATGGAAAATTGCAAATGTCAACTCCATTCTTTAAGAAGGGACGTAGGCAGAATAAAGGAAACTATAGGCCAGTTAACCTGACCTCCATTGTTGGGAAAATGTTGGAGTCAATTGTTAAGGATGTGGTTTCAGCATATTTGGAGGCACACGATAAAAAAAGGCCAAAGTCCTTCAGGGGAAATCTTTCCTGACAAATCTGTAGGAATTCTTTGAGAAAATAATTAGTAGGACAGACAAAGGAAAATCTGTGAACGCTGTGTCCTTGGAGATTCAAAAGGCCTTCGACGAGGTGTCACACATGAGGCTGCTTAACAAAGTAAGAGCCCATGGTCTCACAAGAAAGATACTAGCACAGATAGAGGATTAGCTGATTGTCAGGAGGCAAAGAATAGGAATAAAGGGAGCCTTTTATGATTGGATGCTGCTGACTCGTGGTGTTCTGCAAGGGTCGGTGTTGGGACCGCTTCTTTTTATGTTGTATGTCAATGATTTGGATGACAGAATTGACGGTTTTGTGACCATGTTTGTGGACAATATGAAGGTTGGTGTAGTGTTGATTTAGACAGATTAGGAGAGTGGGCAATGAATTAGCAGATGGAATACACTGCAGTGTCAGAAAGTGTATGATCACTCGCTTCAGAATCAGAATCAGAATCAGGTTTATTATCATTGGCATGCGACGTGAAATTTGTTAGCTTAGCAGCAGCAGTTCAATGCAATACATAATCTAGCAGAGAGAGAGAAAAAAAATAAATTAAATAAAACATAATAATAAATAAACAAGTAAATCAATTACGTATATTGAATAGATTTAAAAATATGTGCAAAAACAGAAATACTGCATATTAAAAAAGTGAGGTAGTGTCCAAAGCTCCAATGTCCCTTTAGGAATCGAATGGCAGAGGGGAGAAGCTGTTCCTGGATCACTGAGTGTGTGCCTTCAGGCTTCTGTATCTCCTACCTGATGGTAACAGTGAGAAAAGGGCATGCCCTGGGTGCTGGAGGTCCTTAATAATGGACGCTGCCTTTCCGAGACACCGCACCCTAAAGGTGTCCTGGGTACTTTGCAGGCTAGTGCCCAAGATGGAGCTGACTAGATTTACAGCCTTCTTCAGCTTCTTTCGGTCCTGTGCAGTAGCCCCTCCATACCAGACAGTGATGCAGCCTGTCAGAATGCTCTCCACAGCACAACTATGGAAGATTTTGAGTGTATTTGTTGACATGTCAAATCTCTTCAAACTCCTAATGAAGTATAGCCGCTGTCTTGCCTTCTTTATGACTACATCAATATGTTGTGACCAGGTTAGACCCTCAGAGATCTTGACACCAAGGAACTTGAAGCTGCTCATTCCCTCCACTTCTGATCCATCTGTGAGAATTAGTGTGTGTTCCTTCATCTTACCCTTCTGGAAGTCCACAATCAGCTCTTTTGTCTTACTGACGTTGAGTGCCAGGTTGTTGCTGTGGTACCATTGCACTAGTTGGCATATCTCACTCCTGTATGCCCTCTCGACACCACCTGAGACCCTACCTTTGGACAGGGGTGTGAGAGAATTAGAGAACCAGCCGGAGTCTTAAATCTCTTCTTCATGTTGAAGGCCAGTGAAGCAGACATTGGACATTCATGAGCCAGGCTGGGATGTCCAGCCAGATGTTGGGTCAGCATAGATAAAGCTGGTGGCTCCCCCAGTGTCAGAGAGTTGTTGATGGGTTCTGGATTCGGCGTTCTGTGCAGGCATTCAGAACGAGGTCCATTGACCCCTTGGGGTTCATGAGTTGGTGGAACTGGAGTTCAAGATCTAGTGTTCAGGGTCCTGTCATCGAGGAGTCTGGAGCTTGAGATCTGATGTTCAGTGATGTCGTGGATCGAGGCCCAGGTGGTCAAACTGGAAGTCCCGAAGTCGAGGCCGTTTTGCCCAATCTGAGGTCTGCAAATCTCTGCAAGACAGTTGGGGTAGTTGAAGGCCCAATGTTTGTGTGTCCTTTGGAGGCTGGGGGCCCAAGAAGACGGCCTGTCCTGCGGTTAGAGGACTGTGTAGGACTGGGTGGGCGGGAAGAATGGTGCTTGTTTTCCTGTTTCTTGTTGTGTTCTGTGTTGTTCTGCAGAGCATTATGGGCATGCTGTGTTGTTGATGGAATGTGTGGTGACATTTGTAGCTACCCCTTGCACATCAAGAGCTGTGTTGGTGGTTAACGCAAACGACACACTTTGCTGTATTTTTTGATGTACGTGTGACAAATAAACTCAAATCTTGAATTATGTCATTGCTATCATGAGACCATTCATCCCATCAAGCCTGCTCCAGCATTCCATCATGGCTGATTTACTATCCCCCTCAACCACATTCTCCTGCCTTCTCCGCGTAAACTTTGATGCCATGACTAATCAAGAACCTACCAACCTCCGCTTTAAATATACCCAATGACTTGGCCTCTGCAACTACCTGTGGCAATGAATTCTCCAGATTCACCACCCTCTGGCTAAAGAAATTCTTCCTCATCTTCTTCTAAATGGACACTCCTCTATACTGAGGCTCCTAGATTCCCCCACTACAAGTGTCATCCTCTCCACTTCCACTCTATCTAGACCTTTCAATATTCACCTGGTTTCAATGAGATCACCCCTCATTCTTCTAAACTCCAGCAAGTACAGACACATAGTCATCAACACTCCTGATATCTTCACCCTTTCATTCCCAGAATCATTCTTGTGAACTTCCTCTGGACCCTTTGCAATGTCAGCACATTTTTTCTTAGATAAGAGGCCCAGATCTGCTCACAACACTCTGTGGAGTCTGACCAATGCCTCAGCATCACACCCATAGAACCATAGAACCACAGAAAAACTACAGCACAGAAACAGGCCTTTTGGCCCTTCTTGGCTGTGCCGAACCATTTTCTGCCTAGTCCCACTGACCTGCACACGGACCATATCCCTCCATACGCCTCCCATCCATGTATCTGTCCAATTTATTCTTAAATGTTAAAAAAGAACCCGCATTTACCACCTCATCTGCAGCTCATTCCATACTCCCACTACTCTCTGTGTGAAGAAGCCCCCCCTAATGTTCCCTTTAAACTTTTCCCCCCTCACCCTTAACCCATGTCCTCTGGGTTTTTTCTCCCCTTGCCTCAGTGGAAAAAGCCTGCTTGCATTCACTCTATCTATATCCATCATAATTTTATATACCTCTATCAAATCTCCCCTCATTCTTCTACGCTCCAGGGAATAAAGTCCTAACCTATTCAACCTTTCTCTGTAACTGAGTTTCTCAAGTCCCGGCAACATCCTTGTAAACCTTCTCTGCACTCTTTCAACCTTATTTATATCCTTCCTGTAATTTGGTGACCAAAACTGAACACAATACTCCAGATTCGGCCTCACCAATGCCTTATACAACCTCATCATAACCCTTGCTCTTATTTTCTAGTCCTATATATGGTAACCAGAACTGCACATGTGTAGTCTCACCAACACCTTGTACAGATATACCTGATGTTCCAACTCAATATTCTGACTAATGAAGGCAAGCATATCTTGTGCTGTCTATCTGTGGTAGACCTGAGGAGAGCTAAGGTACCGGTGACCCCTGTTTCCATCCAACAGGTCAGCGTGGACATGGTGGAGGATTACAAAAACCTGGGGATATGAATTGACAATAAACTGGACTGGTCAAAGAACACTGAGGCTGTCTACAAGAAGGGTCAGAGCCGTCTCTATTTCCTAAGGAGATTGAGGTCCTTTAACATCTGCCGGACGATGCTGAGGATGTTCTACGAGTCTGTGGTGGCCAGTGCTATCATGTTTGCTGTTGTGTGCTGGGGCAGCAGGCTGAGGGTAGCAGACACCAACAGAATCAACAAAATCATTCGTAAGGCTGGTGATGTTGTGGGGATGGAACTGGACTCTCTGACGGTGGTGTCTGAAAAGAGGATGCTGTCCAAGTTGCATGCCATCTTGGACAATGTCTCCCATCCACTACATAATGGACCGGTTGGGTACAGGAGTACATTCAGCCAGAGACTCATTCCACCAAGATGCAGCACAGAGCGTCATAGGAAGTCATTCCTGCCTGTGTCCATCAAACTTTACAACTCCTCCCTTGGAGGGTCAGACACCCTGAGCCAATAAACTGGTCCTGGACTTATTTCATAATTTACTGGCATTATTTACATATTACTGTTTAACTATTTATGGTTTTATTACTATTTAATTATTTATGGTGCAACTGTAACAAAAAGCAATTTCCCATCTACGTTGCCACGTTCAGAGCACAATGTCCATTTACCCACAAGAGACTCTGCAGAGGCTGGAAATCCAGAGCAACACACACAAAATGCTGGAGGAACTCAGCAAGTCAGGCAGCATCTATAGTGGGGAATAATTTTTCATTTCCAAGCAATAATTAGCAGATGATAGACAGATTAGAGTTGTTTGCTTGTTGCAGCTTGAGAAGGAGACTCAGAAATACCACGGAGTCTGCTTTTCACTTGAGCTGATTTAGTTCAAGATGATTTGAAAAGAGGATCAGACAAGTGGCTTCCTTTCAAATCTGGCCTTGTTTTAACAGCAATGAGCAGTTTTTTTTTATTGAGGATCAATTTCCAAGGTCTTTGACACGTCGGCACACCTTCTCAATTGCATAATGTGAAACAAGATGCAACTATTCAGTATTTTTTTCTGCAAAGCCAAAGAGACATGTCTCTGCACCCCAGTTTTCAATGTAGCAAAGGCACAGAGCAACATAATGATTAATCATGAACTTTCAGTGTTGTGTGACATTGCTGTCTCTCTAACGTGGTAAACCAGACCAGATAGCAGGTAGCAGAATGAGAGACTGAAAGATACAGGAGCGGAATTTTGTCATTCGGTCTTTCAAGTCTGATCCAACTTTCCACCAGAGCCAATTTACTTTCCCCCTCAACCCCATTCACCTGCCTTCTGCCTGTTACAGTTGGAAGTTAATAGAACTTAAGTCCATTAGATATAGGAGAAGAATTGGGCCATTCAGCCCTTCGAGTCTGCTCTACCATTCAAACATGACTGATTTATTTTCCCTCTCAGCCCCATTCTCCTGCCTTCGCCCATAACCTTTGACACCCTGACTACTTAAGGACCTATCAACCTCTGCTTTAAATAAACCCAGATCCAAATAATGATGCAATATGGACCATGTGCAGGCAGACAGGGAGAATTGGCATTGTGGTTGGCATTGATATTGTAGACTGAAAGGCCTGTTCCTGTGTTACACTGTCCAATGAAGTCATACCAAATGATGACATATTTGGCATTGGTGTATTTTAGTTTGTTAGTGAAATGTGTATCAAGGTGCCATCCTAACTATCATTCCATACATAATGATACCAAGGTAGCCGAAAGACATCAGAGTACATAATAAAGTGTTACAGTTACAGAGAAAGTGAAGAGCAGGGAGACAATAAGGTGCAACAGGCATGATAAGGTAGATTTGAGAGATACAGGTTTCATCTTTCGCATATGAGAGATCCATTCGAGAGTTTGAAAGCCCTCCCTAGCTTTGAGCCAATCTGCATGGAACACTGCCAGAAGAAAGCAAAATCCATCATCAAGGTCCCGCACCATCCAGGCCAGGCACCCTTCTCTAAGGAGATACAGAAGCCTTAGGTCCCACACCACTAGGTTCAGGAACAGTTATCACCCTCCAACACTCAGGTGTTTGAATCAGTGTGGATAATTTCACTCACCTGATCTCTGAACTGATTCCACAGCCTATGGGCTCAATTTCAAGGACTTAACTACTCATGTTCTCTGCATTGTTCATTTGCATAGTTTGCCTTTTTTGCACATTGGTTGCTTGTCAGTCTTCGTTTATGCATAGCTTTTCATATATTCTATTGCATTTCTTTATTTTGTTGTGAATGCCCACAAGAAACTGAAACTCAATGTAGTATATGGTACGCACACTTTGACAATGACTTTCCCTTCACTGTGACTTGACTTTAGATCCTGAGTATCACTGGGACACAATAAATCCAGACAGGTCCGCAGGACCAAGATACAAATGATGGCAGAATTAGACCATTCAGCTCATCGAGTCTACTCTGCCATTCTATCGTGGCTGACTCAGTATCCCCCACAACCCCATTTCTCTGCTTCTTCCCTGTAACCTCTGACACTCTAACTAATCAAGACGAAGGGTTCCGACCGGAAATGTCGACTCATCGTTTCTAACTGATGCTGCCCGACCTGCTAACTTCATCCAGCGTACTGAAAGTGTTGCTTTGATCACAGCATCTGCAGATTATTTTGTGTTTACTAACTAATCAAGAACTTCTCAACTCCGCTTTAAGTATAATCAAGGACTGCCTCTACAGCTGCCCATGGCAATAAGTTTTGCCACCCTCTACCTCAACAAATTCCTCCTCATCTCCGTTCTAAATGAATGCCCCTCTATACTGAGGCTGTGACCTCTGGTCCTAGACTCCCCCACTATGGGAAACATCCTCTCCACTTCCACTCTATCTCGACCTTTCAAATATTCAATAGGTCTCAAAGAGATCCCGCCTCATTCTCCTAAACTGCAGTGAGTACAGACCCAGATCCATCAAGCATTCCTCATATAATAAGCCTTTTAATCCCAGAATAATTATTGTGAACCTCCTTTGAACTCTCTCCAATGTCAGCACATCCTTTCTTAAATAAGGGTGCCAAAACTGCTCACAATATTCTCAGTAAAAATATATATATGAAGTGAGTCCTCACTTGTGCCTTTTAAATCCTCAACGTATAGCCTTGCTTTTATATTGTTGTGAACCTCCTCTGGACCCTCTCCAATTCCAGTAAATACTTTGTTAGATCAGAGGCCTAAGATGATGAGGAAGATGTCACACCCATTCCTGAGAGCAATCATGGTCGTTCCTGAATGTGTAGCAGATAGACACACGAGAGCTCCAGTGTGACGCAGTTGGGGAAGACCAGACCTGAGGCTCAGGCTGCGCCGAGGCAGATATCCGTCACGGAACAGCTCAAATGGAAGCACTGCGATAGAACAGTACAGCACAGGAACAGGCCCTTCGGCTCACAATTCAACCTTCTAGTTCAAGTTGACAGGAAAAATCTGACAAAGTCCATCACTGAGGACATGCTCTTTTCTTATTGCTGCGATCAGGGAGGAGGTACAGGAGCCTGAAGCCACACTCAATGATTCAGGAACAACTTCTTCCCCTCCACCCCCGACATCAGATTTCTGAACGGGCATTGAAGCCATGAACACTACCTCACTACTTTTGTTTCTCTTTTTGCACTAATTTAATTTGCTTTTTCATATATACCTCGTTTTTTGGGTGGCGGGGTGGAGATACACATCTACCAAAGGCGCTCCTTTCCTCTGCTAGCCTGCAGGCGATCCTTGGGGAACGTTCAGCACCAGTCAGGGTCACGTGACGTCATGGGAGGAGGCTGTGGATGGTCGTATGAGCCACTGGTACATATCACAAGTCCATAGGAGCAGGATTTGGCCATTTAGCCCATCAAGCCTGCTCCGCACCCATTGAGTCCTGGCAATGCGACCACTGAGGCCAGGCTGACAGTCTCTGAGGAGTATTGATAATGGTTGAGGTCACCCGTCTGGTAAAGACACTGCCCGGAAGGCATCAATGGCAAACCACTTTTGTAGAAAACTTTGCCAAGAAATGAGATTCATCATCCTATGTCGTACAACACGGCACATCATTATGATAACGATACTTCTTTCTGTAAATTGCAATCATAATGATGTTTTTTATTATTGTGTATTGCAGTGTTCTCCGGCCGTAAATTAACAACTTTCATGTCATATGGCAATGATTTTAAACCTGATTCTGATGCTGATTCAAGATTCAAGATTGAGATTTACTTATCACACATGCATCAAAGCACAGAGTAAAATGCCTTGCTTGTGCTAACAACCAACACACTTTTAAAAGTGTCCCAAGCAGTGGGTAGTGTTGGTTGCTAATTGAAACCTATTGATTGGTGAAAGTCCTTGATAGAGTGAATGTGGAGAGGATGTTTCTATGGTGGAAGAGACTAAGACCAGAGGACTCAGCCTCAAGATAGAGGGACATCCTTTTAAAATGGAGATGAGGAGGAATTTCTTTAGCCAGAGGGTGGAGAATCTGTGAAATTCTTTGCCACAGGCGGCTGGGGAGGCCAAGTCTTTATGTATATTTAAGGCAGAGGTTAATGGATTCTTGACTGGTCAGGGCATGAAGGGATGCGGGAAGAAGGTAGGAAATTGGGGCTGAGAGGATCAGCTATGATAAAATGGCAGAGCAGATCTGATGGGCCAAAATGGTCTAACTCTGCTCCTATATCTTATGGTCTTAATGCAAGTGACACATTTCACTGTATGTTTTAATGTACGTGTAATAAATCAACCTGCATCTGGTTTGTTATCGTCACAAGTACAGCGAAAAAATTGTGCTTGCGTGCCACCCAGGCAGATCATTCCATTCATGAGAACACCGAGGTAATACAAAAAGAAAAATGCATAAAAGTGAATGGGACTCTGAGATAATAGCCCCAGGAAACACATCTACTCCCTGTGAGTCCTGTTTGAATTGTGTTGAATAAGCACAATGCAGATAGAAGATTTGGCCACTGCCTTATGGTAATGAAAGAAGACTGTTAGCTCAAACCAGGCAGAGTGGAAGTTAATAGTGCAATGTATTGAGAAAGTGATTTGGTCATATGGGGTTTTAGTCATAGTCATAGTCATAGTCATACTTTATTGATCCCGGGGGAAATTGGTTTTCGTTATCTGGAGACGAATACTATATCAGGTGGAATCCAGGTCAAAGTCAAAGTCAAGTTACACAGAACATGGAATATAAGACCATAAGACCATAAGACAAATGAGTAGAGTTAGTCCATTTGGCCCATCGAGTCTACTCCACTATTACATCATGGCTGATCCAATTCTCTCTCTCAGCTCCAATCTCTTGCCTTCTCCTTTTACACCCTGACTAATCAAGAACCCATCAACCTCTGCCTTATATACATCCAATGACTTGGCCTCCACAGCCAAATGTGGCAATGAACTCCACATATTCACCACTCTCCGGCTAAAAAAATTCCACCTCATCTCCGTTCTAAATGGACTCCACTCTATTCTGAGGCTGTGCCCTCTAGTCTTAGATTTCCCCACCTTAGGAAGCATCCTTTCCACATCCGCTGCTTCCACCTTTCAACATTCGATAGATTTCAATGAGATCCTCCCCTCATTCTTCTAAATCCAGCGAGTACAGGACCAATAGCTATCAATCACTGCGCATGTGGTAACCCTTTCATTCCCGGTAACATGCTTGTTAGCCTCCTCTGAACGGTTTCCGGTGTCAGCGCATCTTTTCTGAAACAAGAGGCCCAAAACTGCTCACAATACTCCACGTGATGCCTCACCAGTGCCTTATACAGGAACATAGAGCACTACAGCTCAGTACAGCTGTTAAAGATAGTGGAGTGAAGGGATACGGGGAGAAGGCAGGAAAAGGGTACTGATTGTAGATGATCAGCCATGATCACAGTGAACGGTGGTGCTGGCTCGAAGGGCCGAATGGCCTACTCCTGCACCTACTGTCTATTGTCTACAGGCCCTTCAGCCCATTATGTCTCTGCCTATTACAATGGCATAATAAGATAATCCCTTCTATATGCACATAGAACATACAACAAGGAATATTACAGCACAGTATCGGCCCTACAGACAACAATCCTGTGTCCTCCTCTTAACCTATTCCAAGATCAATCTAACACTCTGCTCCTACATAGCCTCTATTTTTCTATCATCCAGGCGCCTTTCTAAGAGTCTCTGAAATGCCTCTCATATATCCATCTATACCACCACCCATGGCAAGGTGTTACACACACCTGCCACTCTTTATGTCTGGCGTGGAGTCTAAAATGGACGATGTTTTCTTCCAGGGTAAGTTGGTAAATTTGTCACATTATTGTTACGTGTACTGATGTACAGTGCAAAACTTGTTCATGTCCTTCATATCGCTCAGTTCATTACAACAGTTCCGGGACGCCATTAAGAAGGCAGCATGTGCGAGTAACTCAGGTCGGAATCATCAGATATTCACGTTTTAGACTACTGCAGTTGAAATCTGCAGCTACGGCCATGGACAATACAGGAAGTAAGATTTACCGGAAGCTGATGGTTCGGCACCTCTCTTAATTCGGATGAAATTACGAGGCCAAGTAATCGCTCACTCTTCATGAAACGTCTGTTAGATGAGGTGAATGCTGGTAATTCTGTACAGACATTTATTAAAGAATTTAACATGAAGGATGTTCTTTGGTTTATTGCTCGAGGGTGAGAGAAGGTAGAACCTTCAACACTAAAGATTGGCTTGTGGCGACCCACTTTCTGACACACACGAACCGGCTCACAACAGCGCGCGCAGGCAGAGGGCCGGCCCCAAAAAGGGCGCCAGGCCATCTTCACCAGCAGGGGGAAAATCCCGCGCGCAGAAAGGGTCTGGGAATATGCATTCCCCACAGCAATCCTGCCCAGGGAGGGCGGGAACAGGAAGGCTTCAAAGCGGGCCGTGAAATTTGAATAAATCTCTTCCATCGCAGCTCTAACTCACCGACTCCGTGTGGTTATTCTAGCGCTGTGTGTAGCACACCGCTACAATTGGTGACCCCGACGGCCCAAACGATATTTGGACCAGAGATGACCGATGCTGCCTCTGTTCACGCAGTTTCGTTAAAACTGCCAAGCTTCTGGACGCTGCGACTTCAATTATGGTTCGAACAAGCAGAAGCACAATTCCACATTCGGCAGATAGCCTCGGAGTCCACTCGCTACTACTACGTGCTGAGCTCCCTCGACCAGGAGACTGCTGCACAAGTTGAGGAGTTTATACAGTCGCCCCCGGAGGACGGAAAATACACAGCATTCAAAGCCCTGCTCATAAGGACTTTCGGACTCTCACGGCGCGAACGAGCTGCCTGCTTACCGCACCTGGATGGTTTGGGAGACAGGCCGCCGTCAGCATTAATGAACGAGATGCTGGCCCTGGCTGAAGGACACAAACCCTGCCTCATGTTTGAGCAGGCGTTCCTAGAGCAACTGCCCGAGGACATATGCCTGCTGCTGTCCGACACAGATTTCAGCAAACCCCGGGAGGTGGCGGCCCGAGCAGATGTGCTGTAGAATGCCAGGAAAGAGAGAGGGGCGTCCGTCGCACAGATCACCAAGCCGCGTGCCCAACGACAGACCAGACCAGGCCCGGCAGCAGAGCCTACAAAACCCGGCGACGGGAGTGAGGAGCCCAACGAACAATGGTGTTTCTACCACCAGCGGTGGGGCATGGAGGCCCGCCGCTGCAGACCGCCCTGCAAATTCCCGGGAAACGCCAGGGCCAGCCGCCGCTGATGGCTACGGCGGCTGGCCATTAGGACAGCCTCCTGTATGTCTGGGACAAGCAGTCGGGACGCCGCTTTTTGGTCGACACCGGAGCGGAGATCAGCGTCTTACCTCCAATGAGTTATGACACCCGCAACAGAGAACTGGGACCCACCCTGAGGGCCGCAAATGGCAGCACAATACGAACCTACGGCACCCGCACCGGGCGGCTACAGTTCAGCTCCAGCCGGTTCACGTGGGACTTCACACTGGCCGCCGTGGCCCAACCACTCCTGGGGGCAGATTTTCTACGAGCCCACAGCCTGCTGGTCGACCTGCAAGGGAAGCGATTAGTCCACGCCAAGACTTTTCAAACGTTCTCCCTGGGTGAAGCACAGTTGCCAGCCCCACACCTGGACTCCATCACGCTGTCCGACGATGAATTCACCAGGGTCCTGGCGGATTTCCCATCAGTACTGACACCGCAGTTCACCGAAGCCATGCCCAGACACGGAGTACAGCACCACATCCCGACCCAGGGACCACCCCTCCACTCCTGTGTTCGAAGGCTTCCCCCGGACAAGCTCTGACTGGCGAAGGAGGAGTTCAAGAAGATGGAGGAATTGGGGATCATACGACGGTCCGACAGCCCATGGGCCTCCCCCCTTCACATGGTGCCCAAGGCAACGGGGGGCTGGAGACCATGCGGTGACTACCGCAGACTGAACGAGGCTACAAAGTTTGAATAAATCTCTTTCATCGCAACTCTAACTCACCGACTCCGTGTGGTTATTCTAGCGCATACTAACCTTAAACTGCATATTGCACGACATATGTCGGTGATGATAAACCTGATTCTGGTCCTGATAATAACGAAGTGTAAAATGAAGTGTAAGAGCATGATGCAGTTAGACAATGAGGTGGGTTGTGAGGCCAAAGTACATTTAATCATACCAGGGATGCCCGAAGGTTGGGGTCAAGGAACAGAGGCCTGGAGGTGGCCTGTCCTTGTGTTGGAAGCCTGTCTATCTATGTGTGGGTGGGTGGGAGGGTGAGCAAAGAGCTTGTTTACTGTTTTTGCTTTGTTTTGTTGTTGACGTTGATGCTTATGTTGTTCCGTTGAGCATTGTAGGACCTGATATGTTGGCACCACCAGCACATCCTTAGGTTGTGCAAATGACACATTTCACTGTATGTTTCGATGTACATGCAATTAATAAATCATTCAATAGTTTTATAAAACTTGATGTTATTTACTTAGACTTATAAATATTATTTTGCCACTGTATGTGCTATTGTTAATTATATGCGCTGTGTGTGACTA
Organism: Mobula hypostoma; assembly: GCF_963921235.1. Lineage (NCBI taxonomy): Eukaryota > Metazoa > Chordata > Chondrichthyes > Myliobatiformes > Myliobatidae > Mobula > Mobula hypostoma. The sequence goes on from NC_086104.1 coordinate 7,313,619, forward strand.
TACGTACTGTGATTTGTATCTTGGCTCCGGAAAAACAATGTTTCATTTAGCTGTATATATGCGTATGGTTGACTGACAATTAAAGATGAAATTGGACTTGAATAGACTCAGAGATGGTCAGTGGGCAGACGCAGTTGGAGTTCAGGCAATGAAAGATTAGATTAGATTAGATTATGAGGACCCGCAGTCCTCTTTTATTGTCATTTAGTAATGCATGCATTAAGAAATGATACAATATTCCTCCGGTGTGATATCACAAAAACACAGGACAGACCAAGACTGAAAAACTGACAAAAACCACATAATTATAACATATGGTTATAACAGTGCAAGCAATACCGTACTTGATGAAGAACAGGCCATGAGCACGGTAAAAAAAAGTTCAAAGTCTCTCGAAAGTCCCACATCTAATGCAGATGGGAGAAGGAAGAAAACTCTCCCTGCCATGCCCGACCACAGTCCGACTCTGAGTCGTCCGAAAACTTCGAGCCTCCAACCAGCCCTCCGACATTGAGCACCGAGCACCATCTCTGCCGAGCACTTTGACCCCCGCCTCGGTCGCCAGCAGCCCGCAATGCCGAGGATTTTGGGACCTTCCCTCCGGAGATTCTCGATCGCACAGTAGCAGCGGCGGCGAACCAAGCATTTCAGAAGTTTCCCCAGATGTTCCTCCGTGCTCTCACGGCTGTCTCCATCAAATCAGAATTGTGCATGGCATCCTACTTACAAATACGATATTATTTCACCGGAGAGGCTACGCGTGTTGCGTCGTGCCGCCATCTTCTCCTCCCGCCTTGAGGAATGTTGCAAGTTATCATTTTGCGAGGTTCCTATGTTGCCCCTATGAGAGTGGGATGTTTGATCCACAATAACACTGGAACATGAACACTCACAGGAACATGCAAACATTTGAGAACAGATACCACCAGACAAAACGACATCTTCAATCCCACTGTAATCAGGTTCTAGGACATATCCACTACATAATTATAAATTACATTAAGAATCCTACGCAGTGACTTTTGCAAAGAACTGTAGTAATTTTATGCATTGCACTGCCTTGCCTGGTGTCTCAGGGCTGAGTGTGGCTGTACCCACACCACCCCTGCCCCTGGGACTCCAACTCTGCCACCTGTCCACATCCCTCCCACGGCGCCCCACCCTCACCATCCCCAACAGTCTTTGCTCCCACCACATTTACAAAATTGCTCTCCGCTCCACATTGACAAATACAATCCAAGTCTTTGGCACCCTAGTGGTATATATGTGTCTAAGACTTTTGCACTGTACTGTAGCCAGCATTATAAATGTTGTTTAATGTATCTACTGTTCAGTGATGGGGTAATAGACAGAGGGGGTGGTGCTAACTAGAATGGTGATGAGATTAGCCATCCACGGGAATAAACATTCAATTAATTTAATTATTTATTGAGATACAGTGTGGAATAGGCCCTTCCAGCCCTTCGAGCTGCACTGTGGAGCAATCTCCTGATTTAACCCTCACCTAATCATGGGACAATCGGAGGAGGAGGAGAAGATGGCGGAACGACGCAGCACGCGTAGCCTCTCCGGTGAAATGATATCGTATTTGTAAGTAGGATGCCATGCACAATTCTGATTTGATGGAGGCAGGCGTGAGAGCACGGAGGAACATCTGGATTAACTCCTGAAATGCCTGGTTCGCTGCCGCTGCTACTCTGCGATCGAGAATCTCCGGAGGGAAGGCCCCAAAATCCTCGGCTTTGCCTGCTGCTGGTGACCGAGGCGGGGGTCAAAGCGTTCGGCAGAGATGGCGCTCAGTACTCGGTGTCGGAGGGCTGGTCAGAGGCTCGAAGTTTTCGGACGACTCAGAGTTGGACTGTGATCGGGTATGGCAGGGAGAGTTTTCTTCCTTCTCCCGTCTGCGTGAAACCTGGGACTTTCGAGAGACTTCGAACTTTTTGCCGTGCTCACGGCCTGTTCTTCATCAAGTTATGGTATTGTTTGCATTGCTGTAACTATATGTCATAATTATGTTATTTTTGTCAGTTTTTCAGTCTTGGGCTGTCCTGTGTTTCTGTGATATCACACCAGAGGAATATTGTATCATTTCTTAATGCATGCATTACTAAATGACAATAAAAGCCACCTCCAACGGGATCCCACCACTAAGCACATCTTTCCCTCCTCGCCTCTCTCTGCATTCCGCAGAAATCGCTCCCTACGCAACTCCCTTGTCCATTCGTCTCCCCCGTCCCTCCCCAATGATCTCCCTCCTGGCACTTATCCGTGTAAGCGGAACAAGTGCTACACATGCCCTTACACTTCCTCCCTTACCACCATTCAGGGCCCCAAACAGTCCTTCCAGGTGAGGCAACACTTCACCTGTGAGTCGACTGGGGTGATATACTGCGTCCGGTGCTCCCGATGTGGCCTTTTATATATTGGCGAGACCCGACGCAGACTGGGAGACCGCTTTGCTGAACATCTACGCTCTGTCTGCCAGAGAAAGCAGGATCTCCCAGTGGCCACACATTTTAATTCCACATCCCATTCCCATTCTGACATGTCTATCCACGGCCTCCTCTACTGTAAAGATGAAGCCACACTCAGGTTGGAGGAACAACACCTTATATTCCGTCTGGGTAGCCTCCAACCTGATGGCATGAACATCGACTTCTCTAACTTCCGCTAATGCCCCACCTCCCCCTCGTACCCCATCTGTTACTTATTTTTATACACACATTCTTTCTCTCACTCTCCTTTTTCTCCCTCTGTCCCTCTGAATATACCCCTTGCCCATCCTCTGGGCCCTCCCCCCACCCTTGTCTTTCTTTCCGGACCTCCTGTCCCATGATCCTCTCGTATCCCTTTTGTCTATCACCTGTCCAGCTCTTGGCTCCATCCCTCCCCCTCCTGTCTTCTCCTATCATTTTGGATCTCCCCCTCCCCCTCCAACTTTCAAATCCCTTACTCACTCTTCCTTCAGTTAGTCCTGACGAAGGGTCTCGGCCTGAAACGTCAACTGCACCTCTTCCTAGAGATGCTGCCTGGCCTGCTGCGTTCACCAGCAACTTTGATGTGTGTTGCTTGAATTTCCAGCATCTGCAGAATTCCTGTTGTTTGCGACAATAAAAGAGGATTGTGTGTCCTCATAATCTAATCTAATCTAATTTACAATGACCAATTAGCCTACCAATTGGTATGTGTTTGGACTGTGGGAGGAACTTGATCACAGCGGGAACATACAAACTCCTTATAGGCAGTGGCAGGAACTGAATCCGGTCAAGCACTGTGCTAGCCACTACGCTACCGTGTCACACCGATGGTGTGAAGTTTTTGTTCTAGTAGCCGCGCAGCGTTTTCCAGAAGTGAACTTTTGGAAAAGGCAGTGTTCTGGGTAGGTGTGTCCACCAATGATTTTCTCTGCCTTCTCCTTTGGTCCGGACCTGAGGTGATGGTAGAATGAAGCTAATCCTCTTTCCCAAAGAGCTGACAGTTCACTGTAGTTTTTATATATTGTAGGAGGATACTGTGCCAAACCAGACAGTAATGGCTGATTTGATCCAACGGGCCTGTTCCTCTCCTATACCATCCCGTGATTCTGTGACTTCGATCAGTAACTCTCTGCCATTCCTAACACACTGTGGCGCCCCTGCACCTCCCTCTGGAGGGCAGGTTTTCAGCATGCCTGGAAGGCATTCCAGTTCCCATAGCCCTCTCTATTGAACCACAACATCCCTGACAGCAAAACAGCTGAAGAATGAGTTCCTTGAAAGGCACACCCAAGTTGATTTTGTGTTTTAAGGTGGGGTCAAGTGTTGAGCTTTGAAATCTTCAGAACTCACATTTCTGTGGTTTTCAATACAAGGAAATAAATTAGAAAGATCAGAAATGTAACCGGGACTGTGCCATCTGACTTTCGAAATCAGTTACTTTCCCATTTTATTGGAGATGAATTTGCTAATTGAAAGCCCCAAGATTTATTTCTCCACAGTGAGTCTGTTCCCCTGTAATTTAAGAGGTCCCACCTTCTTTGTGCTTGGGGAGGGGGGTGGTTACCGTTATTATAGCTTGATGTATTTTCAATAGTTGAAGACAAGTTGGAAGCTCTTCCATGCAAAAGCACATTTTTTTGACATAAACTGTGTCGCTGTTGATATGTGGTGGAGTACAAAGAAATATAAATTAGGGTAGTAATCTCGGGATTACTGCCTGTGCCACACGACAGTGAGTATTGGAATGGAGTGAGTTGGGGGATAAATGCATAGCTGAGGGATTGGAGCAGGGGGCAGGGATTCAGATTTCTGGATCACTGGGACCTCTTTAGGGACAGGCGTGACCTGTACAAAAAGGATGGGTTGCACTTGAATCTGAGGGGGACCAATATCCTGGCAGGGAGGTTTGCTAAGGCTATTGGGGAAGAGTCAAAACTAGAATTGCTGGAGGCTGGGAACCGAACTGAAGAGATGAAGGAAAGGGTGGTTGGTTCACAAATAGGGAAAGCTTGTAGACAGTGCAAGAGGGAGAATAGGCAGGTGATAGAGAAGGGACACGCTCAGACCGATGGTTTGAGATGTGTCTATTTTAATGCAAGGTGTATAACGAACAAAGCGGATGAGCTTAGAGTGTGGATCAGTACTTGGAGCTATGATGTTGTGGCCATAACAGAGACTTGGATGGCTCAGCGGCAGGAATGGCTACTTAGAGTACTAGATTTTAGATGTTTCAGAAAGGACAGGGAGGGAGACAAAAGAGATGGGGGTGTGGCACTGCTAATCAGAGATAGTGTCACGGCTGCAGAAAGGCTGCAGAAAAGGAGGAGGTCATGGAGGGATTGTCTACTGAGTCTCTGTGGGTGGAAGTTAGAAACAGGAAGGGGTCATTAACTGTACTGGGTGTTCTTTATATACCACACAATAGTAACAGAGACATTGAGGAGCAGATAGGGAGACAGATTCTGGAACAGTGCAGTAATAACAGGGTTGTCGTAATGGGAGATTTAATTTCCCCGATATTGATTAGCACCTCCCTACAGCAAGGGGTTTTGATGGGTGGAGTTTGTTAGGTGTGTTCAGGAAAGTTTCCTGACACAGAATGTAGATAAGCCTACAAGAGGAGAGGCTGTACTTGAACTGGTATTGAGAAATGAATCTGGTCAGGTGTCAAGTCTCTCGGTGTGATAGCATTTTGGAGATAGTGATCACAATTCTATCTCCTTTACTATAGCATTGGAGAGGGATAGGAAAGACAAGTTATGGAAACATTTAATTGGAGTAAGGGGAAATATGAAGCTATCAGGCAGAAACTTGGAAGCATAAATTGGGAACTGATGTTCTCAGGGAAATGTATGGCAGGAATATGGCAAATGTTCAGGGGATATTTGCATGGCACTCTGCATAGGTACGTTCCAATGAGACATGGAAAGGATGGTAGGGTACAGGAACCATGGCGTACAAAGGCTGTTGTAAATTGTGTCAAGAAGAAAAGACAAACTTACAAAAGGTTCAAAAAACTAGGTAATGATAGAGATCTAGAAAATTATAAGGCTAGCAGAAAGGAGCTTAAGAATGAAATGAGGAGAGCCAGAAGGGGCCATGAGAAGGCCTTGGTAAGCAGGATTAAGGAAAACCCTAAGGTATTCTACAAGAATGTGAAGAGCAAAAGGATAAGACGTAACAGAATAGGACCAATCAAGTGTGATAGTGGAAAAATGTGTATGGAACAGGAGGAGATAGTAGAGGTACTTAATGAATACTTTGCTTCAATATTCACTATGGAAGATAACCTTGGCAATTATAGGGATGACTTACAGCAGACTGAAAAGCTTGAGCATGTAGACATTAAGAAAGAGATGTGCTGGAGCTTTTGGAAAGCATCAAGTTGGATGAGTCTCCTGGACCAGATGAGATATACTCCAGACTACTGTGGGAGGCGAGGGAGGCGATTACTGAGCCTCTGGCAATGATCTTTGCATCATCAATGGGGATGGAAGAGGTTCCAGAGGATTGGAGGATTGCAGGTGTTGTTCCCTTTTCAAGGAAGGGAGTAAGATAGCCCAGGAAATTATAGACCAGTGAGTCTTACTTGAGTCATTGGTAAGTTGATGGAGAAGATCCTGAGAGGAAGGATTTATGAACATCTGGAGAGACATAATATGATTAGGAATAGTCAGCATGGCTTTGTCAAAGGCAGGTTGTGCCTTACGAGCCTGATTGAATTTTCTGAGGATGTGACTAAACGCATTGATGAAGGTAGAGTAGTAGATGTAATGTGTATGGTTTGCAGCAAGGCATTTGATAAGGTACCCCATGCAAGGCTTATTGAGAAAGTCAGGAGACATGGCATCCAAGGGGACCTTGCTTTGTGGATCCAGAATTTGCTTGCCCACAGAAGGCAAAGAGTATTGTAGATGGCTCATATTCTGCATGGAGGTTGGTGACCAGCGGTGTGCCTCAGGGATCTGTACTGGGACCCCTTCTCTTCCTGATCTTTTTAAATGACCTGAATTGGAAGGATGGGTTAGTAAATGTGCTGATAACACAAAGGTTGGGGTGTTGTGGATAGTGTGGAGGGTTGGCTTTATGAAGGGCAGATCGTGTCTAACAAGCCTGATAAGAGTTCTTTGAGGAGATGACCAGGCATATAGATGAGGGTAGTGCAGTGGATGTGACCTATATGGATTTTAGTAAGGCATTTGACAAGGTTCCACATGGTAGGCTTATTCAGAAAGTTAGAAGGCATGGGATCCAGGGAAGTTTGGCCAGGTGGATTCAGAATTGGCTTGCCTGCAGAAGGCAGAGGGTGGTGGTGGAGGGAGTATATTCAGATTGGAGGATTCTGACTAGTGGTGTCCCACAAGGATCTGTTCTGGGACCTCTACTTTTCATGATTTCTATTAACGACCTGGGTGTGGGGGTAGAAGGGTGGATTGGCAAGTTTGCAGACAACACAAAGGTTGGTGGTGTTGTAGATAGTGTAGAGGATTGTCAAAGATTGCAGAGAGACATTGATAGGATGCAGAAGTGGGCTGAGAAGTGGCAGATGGAGTTCAACCCGGAGAAGTGTGAGGTGGTACACTTTGGAAGGACAAACTCCAAGGCAGAGTACAAAGTAAATGGCAGGATACTTGGTAGTATGGAGGAGCAGAGAGATCTCGGGGTACATGTCCACAGATCCCTGAAAGTTGTCTCACAGGTGGATAGGGTAGTTAAGAAAGCTTATGGGGTGTTAGCTTTCATAAGTCGAGGGATAGAGTTTAAGAATCGCAATGTAATGATGCAGCTCTATAAAACTCAGGTTAGGCCACACTTGGAGTACTGTGTCCAGTTCTGGTCACCTCACTATAGGAAGGATGTGGAAGCATTGGAAAGGGTACAGAGCAGATTTACCAGGATGCTGCCTGGTTTAGAAAGTATGCATTATGATCAGAGATTAAGGGAGCTAGGGCTTTACTCTTTGGAGAGAAGGAGGATGAGAGGAGACATGATAGAGGTGTACAAGATAATAAGAGGAATAGATAGAGTGGATAGCCAGCACCTCTTCCCCAGGGCACCACTGCTCAATACAAGAGGACATGGCTTTAAGGTAAGGGGTGGGAAGTTCAAGGGGAAGATTAGAGGAAGGTTTTTTACTCAGAGAGTGGCTGGAGCGTGGAATGCACTGCCTGAGTCAGTGGTGGAGGCAGATACACTAGTGAAGTTTAAGAGACTACTAGACAGGTATATGGAGGAATTTAAGGTGGGGGCTTATATGAGGAGGCAGAGTTTGAGGGTCGGCACAACATTATGGGCCGAAGGGCCTGTAGTGTGCTGTACTATTCTATGTTCTATGTTCTATGTCCTATGTTCTATGTTATCAGAGGTTACAGCAGGACATTGGTAGGATGCAAAACTGGGTTGAGAAGTGGCAGATGGAGTTCAAGCCAGATAAGTGTGAGGTGGTTCACTTTGGTTGGTCAAATATGATGGCAGAATTTAGAATTAATGGTAAGACTCTTGGCAGTGTGGAGGATCAGAGGGATCTTGGGGTGAGAGTCCATAGGACACTCAAAGTTGAAGTTGACTGTGTGGTTAAGAAGGCATATGATGTATTGGCCTTCATCAACTGTGGTATTGAGTTTAAGAGCCAAGAGGTAATGTTACAGCTAAATAGGACCCTGGTCAGACCCTACTTGAAGTACTGTGCTCAGTTCTGGTCACCTCACTTTCGGAAGGATGTGGAAACCATAGAAAGGGTGCAGAGGTGATTTACAAGGATGTTGCCTGGATTGGGGAGCATGCCTTTTGAGAATAGGTTGAATAAACTTGGCCTTTTCTCCTTGGAGTGACGGAAGATGAGAGGTGACCTGATAGAGGAGTATAAGATGATGAGAGGCATTAATCACATGGATAGTCGGGGGCTTTTCCCTGGAGCTGAAATGACTAGCACAGTTTTAAGGTGCTTGGAAGTAGATACAGAGGAAATGTCAGGGGTAAGTTTTTCACGCAAAGAGTGGTGAATGCCTGGAATGAGCTGCCGGCAACAGTGGTGGAGGCGGATACGACCGGGTATTTTAAGAGACTCCTGGATAGGTACATGGAGCTTAGAAAAATAGAGGGCTATGGGTAACCCAAGGTAATTTCTAAAGTAAGTACATGTTTGGCACAGCATTATGGGCTGAAGGGCCTGTATTGTGCTGTAGGTTTTCTATGTTTCTATGTTTCTAAAATAAAGAACAGCTTAGGGATCGAGCATTCAGCCCTTCATGCCTGTGTCAATCATAAGGCTATATTAATCTAATCCCATCTGCCTTCCATCTATGTTTTTTTAAGGATCAACTTTACTTGCCAGATATCTTTACATGTATAGGAATTTGCCGTGGTGTGTTGGCGCGGCGTACAACAAAAAATAGCATTCAACAATTATAAAGAGTAACAAATTATAGAAAAATAAGAAAATGTATGTTTCCAAATGCCTCAAACATTGCTAACATGGACTCACTGGCCACTTTATTAGGTACCTCCTGTACCTAATGAACTGGCAATGGAGTGTATGCTAATGGCCTTCTGTTACTGCACTCCATCTACCTCAAAGTGCTGCTCTTCTACACATCATGGTTCTAAAGTGTGGCTATTTCAATTACTGTTGCTTCCTGTCAGCTTGAACCAGTCCGGCCACTCAGATCACACTTCTTCCCCATTCTGAACAACAGCTGAACCTCTTGACCATGGCTGCATGCTTTTACGCATTGAGCTGCTGCCACTTGATCGGCTGATTAGATATTTGCATTAATGAGCAGGTGTACCTGGTAAAGTGATCACTGGGTGTATGTTAAAAAAAACAGAATAGCATAGAAAAAGTGCATAACTGTGTCAGTCATGAGGCTACATTAATCCAATCACATCTGCCTGCTCATACCCCTCCATCTCTGCCTGTTCATGACAAGGATTAAAGATCAAAGATGAACTTTATTCATCATATACATTTATACGTGTTAGGAATTTGACGTGTGTTAGCATGACATTCAACAATTACAGAGAATAAACAATTTCACAAAAACAAAAACGTACTTGTCTAAATTTCTCTAAAACACTGCTAGCACACCTGCCTTCCACAGGAGCCCAGACCTCACATTGCAGGCACCCACCACCCTGTGTAAAATAATTCAAAGTTCAACGTAATTCATTATCAAAGTACATAGATGTCACCATATACAACCCTGAGGTTCACTTAATTGTGGGCATTTGCAGTAAATGCAAAGAAACAACAAAAAACAAACAAAATAAGAATAATAAATAAAGAGGCATCCGTTAGTCTCATGAGACCATGGATCTGCGCCTGGAAAGTCTTTACTCTCCAGGGCGCAGGCCTGGGCAAGGTTGTATGGAAGACCAGCAGTTGCCCATGCTGCAAGTCTCCCCTCTCCACGACACCGATGTTGTCCAAGGGAAGGGCATTAGGACCCATACAGCTTGGCACCGGTGTCGTCGCAGAGCACTGTGTGGTTAAGTGCCTTGCTCAAGGACACAACACGCTGCTTCAGCCAAGGCTTGAACTAGCGACCTTCAGATCACTAGACCAACGCCTTAACCACTTGGCCACGTGCCAACACAATACATAAATAAATAAATAATATTGAGAATATGAGATGAGGAGTCCTTGAAAGTGTGTCCATGTGTTATGGGAACAGTTCAGTGATGGGGCGAGTGTAGTTGAGTGAAATTATCCCCTCTGGTTCAAAAGCGTAATGGTTAAGGGGTAGTAACTGTTCTTCAACCTGGTGATGTGGGTCCTGTGGTATCTCCCTCCTGCTGGCAGCTGCAGGAAGACAGCTTGGCCTGACATGGTGGGCGTCTTTGCTGATGGATGCTGTTTTCCAGCGACAATGCTCTGTATAGATGTTCTCAATGGTGGAGATGGCTTTATCTGTGAAGGACTGGGCTGAATCCACAAATTTCTGCTTCTTGTCTTAAACCTGCACCCTCTGGTGTTTATACTATGTTCTATGCTCTGTGACAAAGGGCATAGATGGTATGATGGGGAGGGCATAGCTGATATACTTTTTCCACAGTTGAACTGTCTATTGCAAGAGGGTATGTATTTAAGGTAAGAGGGGTGAAGTCCCAAGGAAACATCTGGGGCAAGTTGTTTTTTTTTACAGAGAGTGGCGGGTGCCTGGAACGTGTAGTCAGGGATGGCGAGAGAGGCGGATATGACAGAGGGGCTTAAGAAACTCTTAAATAGGCCTATGGGAGGAATCTGGAGCACCCAGAGGAAACCCACATGCACACATGAAGGACGTACAAACTCCTTGCAGAGGACACCAGGAGTGAGCTCCAAATTCCAATGCCCCGACCTATAATAGCGTAATGCTAACCACTAGGTTACTGCAGTTCCCCATGTTGCATTTCTATAATACAAACATAACACTCTGCATCTGTGGAGCCAGAAAGTGAGTTAATATTTCCGGTCCAAGGTTTATATTTTGAGACTTGAGGTTTGAATTGGAGCTCCGAAAGTCAAGGCCTATTGGCTGGAGCCCTGAATCTGTTTATCTCTGATTCTCCGTGAGTCTGGGGTGGTGAATCCATGGAATTCATTGTCACAGGCAGCTGTGGAGGCCAAGTTATTGAGTGTATTTAAAGCGGAGTTTGATAGGTTCTTGATTAGTCATAGTCATACTTTATTGATCCCGGGGGAAATTGGTTAGTTAGTTAGGGTGTCAAAGGTTACAAGGAGACAGCTGAAGAATGGGGTTGAGAGGGATAATAAATCAGCCACGATGGAATGGCGGAGCAGACTCGATGGGCTGAATGGCCTAATTCTCCTCCTATGTTTTATGGTCTTATGGAAGTTGATAGCTAAATGTCTGTGAGCCTGAGTCCACTGGGAAATGGAGGCCTGTCCTAGGACTGGAAGTGTCTGTGTGTATGTGAGAGTGTGTGCGTGTGCGTGTGTGTGTGTGTGTGTGTGTGTGTGTGTGTGTGTGAGAGAGAGAGAGAGAGAGGGATGTAGAGGAAAGGAGATTATTTTGCTGTTTTATTGCTTGTTGTGTTCAGTGTTGTTCTGACGAGCACTGTGGGCAGGCTATGTTAGTGCCAGAATGTGTTGCAACACTTGTGGGCTGCCCCCAGCACATCCTTAGCTTCTGTTGTTTGTTGAGGCAAATGACTTATTTCACTGTATGTTTTGACGTACGTGTGATAGATAAATTTGTATGTTGAGTCTTGGAGCCCAAGCTTGAAAGCCCTTCATTCGCCCTGGAGTGGTACCATTTAGCCTCCATGCAATTTATTGCACATGCACGGTAGCTTTCCATAACTAGTGTCAGGTCTCTGAACAGCAGTACTTTCCAGTCTTTCATTATTAGAACATTCAGCATTTTCCCCTTTTTCCTTACCAATCTGTTTGTCAGTCTGTGCTTATGGATGCTTTTTCATGAATGTTATTTATTTAGTTATTTAAGATGCAGTCCAGGCACTTCTGGCCATTCAAGCCATGCCAACAGCAATCCACTGATTTAACCCTAACCTAATCACGGAACAATTTACCATAACCAGTTACCTACTAACTGGGACATCTTTGCATGATGGAAGGACCTGAAGGAAACCCACCAACACGCAGGGAGAATGTTCAAATTTGCCTACAGAGGACGATGTAGTAGAGCTCCAGACTCTGACACCCTGAGTTGGAATAGTGTCGCACTAATCATGACGCTATCATTGGTCCCAAATACTAATGCCTTTCTTTTGCTAAGGTTTGCATCTGTTTGGCTGTAACCACTGACAGACCTCCACACTATCCACAACACCGCCAATCTTTGTGTCATCAGAAAATTTACTAACCCATCCCTCCACTTCCTCATCCAGGTCATTTATAAAGATCATGAAGAGAAGGGGTGCAAGAACAGATCCCTAAGGCACACCACTGGTCACCAACCTCCTTGCAGAATATGACCCATCTACAACCACTCTTTGCCCTCTGTGGGCAAGACAGTTCTGGATCCACAAAGCAAGGTCCCCTTGGATCCCATGTCTCCTGACTTTCTCAATACGCCTTGCATGGGGTACCTTAGCTAATGCCTTGCTGAAATCCATATACACTACATCTACTGCTCTACCTTCACCAATGTGTTTAGTCACATCCTCAAAAAGTTCAATCAGGCTCGTAAGGCACGACCTGCCTTTGACAAAGCCATGCTGACTATTCCTAATCATATTAAACCTCTTCAAATGTTCATAAATCCTGCCTCTCAGGATCTTCTCCATCAACTTACCAACTACTGAAGTAAGACTCACTGGTCTATAGTTTCCTGGGCTATCCCTACTCCCTTTCTTGAATATAAGGGAACAAGATCTGCAACCCTCCAATCCTCTGGAACCTCTCCCGTCCCCATTGATGATGCAAAGATCATTGTCAGAGGCTCTGCAGTCTCCTCCCTCACTTCCTACAGTAGCCTAGGGTATATCTCGACCAGTCCTGGTGACTTATCCAACTTGATGCTTTCCAAGAGCTCCAACACATCCTCTTTCTTAATGTCCATATGCTCAAACTTTTCAGTCCACTGTAAGTCATCCCTACAATTACCTAGATCCTTTTCCGTAGTGAATACTGAAGCAAAGTACTCATTAAGTACCTCTGCTACCTCCTCCAGTTTCATACACACTTTTCCACTGTCACACTTGATTGGTCCTATTCTCTCACATCTTATCCTCTTGCTTCTCACATATTTGTAGAATGCCTTGGCGTCTTCCTTAATCCTGCTCGCTAAGGTCTTCTCATGGCCCCTTCTGGCTCTCCTAATTTCATTCTTAGGTTCCTTCCTCCTAACCTTATAATTTTCTGAATCTCTATCTTTACCTTGTTCTTTGAACCTTTTGTGAGCCTTTCTTTTCTTCTTGACTAGATTTACAACTGTCTTTGTACACCACGGTTCCTGTACCCTACCATCCTTTCCATCTCATTGGAATGTACCTATGCAGAATGCCATGCAAATATCTCCTGAACATTTGCCACACTTCTGCCGTACATTTCCCTGAGAACATCTGTTCCCAATTTATGCTTCCAAGTTCCTGCCTGATAACGTCATAATTCCCCTTACTCCAGTTAAACGATTTCTTAACTTGTCTGGTCCTATCCCTCTCCAATGCTATGGTAAAGGAGGTAGAATTGTGATCACTATCTCCAAAATGCTCTCCCACTGAGAGACTTGACACCTGACCAGATTCATTTCTCACTACCAGATCAAGTACAGTCTCTCCTCTTGTAGGCTTATCTACATACTGTGTCAGGAAACCTTCCTGGACACACCTCACAAATTCCACCCCATCTAAACCCCTTGCTTTAGGGAGATGCCAATCAATATTGGGGAAATTAAAATCTCCCATTATGACAACGCTGTTATTACTGCACTGTTCCAGAATCTGTCTCCCTATCTGCTTCTCGATCTCTCTGTTACTATTGTGTGGTCTATAAAAAACACCCAGTAGACTTATTGACCCCTGCCTGTTTCTAAATTCCACCCACAGAGACTCAGTAGACAATCCCTCCATGACTTCCTCCTTTTCTGCAGCCGTGACACTATCTCTGAGCAACAGTGCCATGCCCCCACCTCTTTTGCCTCCCTCCCTGTACTTTCTGAAACATCTAAAGCCTGGTACTCTAAGTAACCATTCCTGCCCCTGAGCCATCCAAGTCTCTGTAATGGCCGCAACATCATAGCTCCAAGTACTGATCCATGCTCTAAACTCATCCACTTTGTTCATGATACTCCTTGCATTACAATAGACACATCTCAAACCAAGAGCGCATCTCTTCTCTATCACCTGCCTACCCTCCCTCTCACTGTCTACAAGCTTTCTCTATTTGTGAGCCAACCACCCCTTCCTCCATCTCTTCAGTTCGGTTCCCATCCCCCAGCAATTCTAGTTTAACCTCCCTGCCAGGATATTGGTCCCCCTCGGATTGAAGTGCAACCCATCCTTTTTGTACAGACCACCTGCCCCAAAAGAGGTCCCAATGATCCAGAAGCCTGAATCCTTGCCCCCTGCTTCAATCCCTCAGCCATGCATTTATCTTCCACCTCACTCAGTTCCTATACTTGCTGTTGCGTGGCACAGGCAGTAATCCCGAGATTGCTCCCTTTGAGGTCCTGCTTCTCAGCTTCTTTCCTAACTCCATGTAGTCTGTTTTCAGGACTTCTTCCCTTTTCCTACCTACGTCGTTGATATCAATATGTACCACGATTTCTGGCTGTTCTCCTTCCCACTTCAGGATATTGTGGACACGGTTAGAAACATCCCAAACCCTGGCAACTAGGAGGCAAACTTCCTTCCATGTTCCTTTCCAGCTTCCACAGAATCACCTGTCTGACCCCCTAACTATAGAGTCTCCTGTCACTACTGCCATCTTCTTCCTTTCCCTACCCTTCTGAGCCACAGGGCCAGACTCAGTGCCAGAGGCGCAGCCACTGTTGCTTCCCCCATGTAGGCTGCTCCCCCCCAACAGTACTCAAACAGGAGTACTTACTGTTAAGGGGGACAGCCACAGGGGTGCTCTCTGGCCTCTGACTCCTGCCCTTCCCTCTCCTGACTGTTACCCACTTATCTGTCCTCCCAAGGCCCCAGTGTGACTACTTACCTATCGCTCCTCTCTATCACCTTACTTTCTCTGACCAGATAAAGGTCATCGAGCTACGTCTCTAGTTCCATAACCCCATCCCTAAAGAGTTGCAGCTCGATTAATGTGACGTAAATGTGGCCTTCTGGGAGGTTGGGGGTCTCCCGGACATCCCACATCCGACACCCACTACAGAACACTGGCCTCGCAGACATACTTACTATTCCTATTCTTCACAAGTAACCTACCTCGCCTCAACCCACTTTCACCGAAGCCCCATTGAGCCAAAGCCCTCCTACTCTGACTCCCTTTACTCTGACGCCCACTCCTCCAACGTCTGCTCTATAAAGCTACCTTCCTTTTAAACCCTTCCCACTGGTCTAACTCTCTGACGTTCACGCGCCTGCACAGTTGTCCCTCGATCAAACCGCTGAAAAAAAAATGCTCTCCTTTCAAATTCTTCCTGCCAGTCTAACTTGCTGACGTCCACGTGCCTGTGCAGTCATGCCTCGAACTAGATAACCTCAAGCTAGATTCTGTCTGCCATATCATTATCTTGTGTGCATCCCATGAAGCCACTTACATAACAAGTTAGTTTCATAACATCGGCAATTTCAAGTTCCTGGGTGTTACTATCTCTGAGGACCTAACCTGGTCCCAACATATCAATACAACTATAAAGAAAGCAAGACATCAGCTATATTTCATTGGGAGTTTGAAGAGATTTGGTATGTCACCAAGAACACTCACAACTTTCTGCCGATGTACTGAGGAGAGCATTCTGACTGGCTCAACCACTTTCTGGTAAAGTAAAGGCATCTGTTAGTCTTGCGAGACCATGGATCTGTGCCTGGAAAGTCTTCACTCTCCAGGGCACAGGCCCGGGCAAGGTTGTATGGAAGACTAGCAGTTGCCCCTGCTGCAAGTCTCCCCTCTCCACAACACCTCCAAGGGAAGGGCATTAGGACCCATACAGCTTGGCACCAGTGTCGTCGCAGGGCAATGTGTGATTAAGTGCCTTGCTCAAGGACACAACACGTTCCCTCGGCTGGGGCTTGAACTCACGACCTTCAGGTCGCTAGTCCAATGCCTTAACCACTTGGCCACATGCCCACTCTCTGGTATGGGAGACTTATGCACAGGATTGAAGTAAGCTGCAGAGAGCAGTAGGCTCAGCAGCTCCATCATGGGTACTAGCCTGCATAGAATCATAAGACCATAATATATAGAAGCAGAAGTGGGCCAGTCGAGTCTGCTCCACCATTCAATCATGGGCTGATCCAATTCCTCCAGTCATCCCCACTCCCCTGCCTTCACCCCAAACCCTTGATACTCTGGCTAATCAAGAACTTATCTATCTCTGCCTCAAATACACCCAATGACTTGGCCTCCACAGCTGCTCGTGGCAACAAATTTCACAGATTTACCACCCTCTAATTAAAGTAATTTCTCCGCATCTCAGCTCTAAATGGACGTCCTTCCATCCTGAAGTCGTGCCCTCTTGTCCTAGACTCCCCTAACATGGGAAATAACTTTACAATATCTAATTGGTTCAGGCCTTTTAACATTCAGAATGTTTCTCTGAGATCCCCCCTCATTCTCCTGAACTCCAGAGCTGCCAGACATTCCTCGTACGGTAACCCTTTCATTCCTGGAATTATTCTCGTGAATCTTCTCTGAACCCTCTCCAATGTCAGTACATCCTTTCTAAAATAAGGAGCCCAAATCTGCACCAAATACTCCAAGTGTGGTCTCATGAGTGCCTTATAGAGCCTCAACATCACATTCCTGCTCTTATATTCTATACCTCTAGAAATGAATGCCAACATTGCATTCACCTTCTTCACCACTGACTCAACCTTGAAGTTAACCTTTAGGGTATCCTGCACAAGGACTCCCAAGTCCCTTTGCACCTCTGCATTTTGAATTCTGTCCCCATCTAAATATTAGTCTGCCCATTTATTTCTTCCACCAAAGTGCATGACTGTACACTTTCCAACACTGTATTTCATTTGCCACTTCTTTGCCCACTGTCTAAGTCGCTCTGCAGGCTCTCTGTTTCCTCAACACTACCTGCTCCTCCACCTATCTTTGTATCATTGGCAAATTTAGCCACAAATCCATTAATACCGTAGCCCAAATAGTTGACACGTGTGCAACCAGGACATCTTCAGGGAGTGGTGCCTCAGGAAGGCAGCATCCATCATTAAGGACCCCCATCATCCAGGACATGCCCTCTTCTCATTGATACCATCAGGAAGGCACACACTCAATGAATTGGAAACAGCTTCTGCTACTTTGCCACCTGATTTCTGAATGGACATTGAACC
This sequence comes from Mobula hypostoma, assembly GCF_963921235.1. Taxonomy (NCBI): domain Eukaryota; kingdom Metazoa; phylum Chordata; class Chondrichthyes; order Myliobatiformes; family Myliobatidae; genus Mobula; species Mobula hypostoma. The sequence continues at coordinate 7,331,027 of NC_086104.1, forward strand.
CATGAACACCACCTCACTATTTTTTTATTATTTCCTTTCTTTTGCACTACTTATTTAAGTATTTCATATACATATTTACAGTAATTCACTGTTTTCCTTTTTTCTCTATTATTAGGCATTACATTGTACTGCTTCCACAAAGTTAACGAATTTCACGACAATTTCACGGTGTATTGAACCTGACTCTGAAAATCTAAACCTGACTTACGAAAGAGATGATTGTAGATTGATCATATGAAGCTAGTTTATGGATCTATTTTTCGCCACTATAGGCACTGAATTTGTATCCCCAACTTTATGGGAGGAGAGAGGAAGGAATATCTGGGGTCATGGAGATAAAGCAGGGGTTGCAGCTGCCTTCCAGGCAATAGACCAGAACTCGATTCCCACAAGAGCCTCACAAATAACTTCCAGCTTCTCACTACAACTCCCTTCCCCATCCACCCAGCTTCCCATTCACCTGGCTTCAAATATCACTTGCCAGCTTGCACCCCCATTTTCTTACTCTGGCTTCTTCACGATTCCTTTCCAGTCCTGATAAAGAGGGTCCTAGCCCAAAATGTCAGCTGCTTATTACCTTCCACCAATGCTGTCCAACCTGCTGGGGTCCTCCAGCATTTTGCGTCTGATTCCCAGAAATTGCATTTCTTTTGTCTCCGTCTAGAGGGCAGAGGCTCAAGGCAATGGGTAGGAAGTTTAGAGGGGATTTGAGGAAGATTTTTTTTTAAATCTAGAGGGTGGTTGAGCCTGTGGGGGTGGCAGGGACCCTCATGTCATTGAAGGGCAGCCCAGTCTGTCACGTGTAAAGTTGTCCAAAATATTGAGCACACCTACAAGGAACACTGCCACAGGAAAGCAGTATCCCTCATCAATGTCCCGCAACATCCAGGCCATGCTCTCTTTTTATTGCTGCCATCAGGAAGGAGGTACAGGAGCCTTAGGTCCCACTCCACCAGCTTCAGGAAGAGTTGTTACTCTTCATCCATCAGGCTCCTGAGCCAGGCTGGGTAACTGCAGGCACCCATCACAGCACAGCCTAGAGACTGACTTTCAAGGACTCTACAGCAATATATTCTCATTGTTTATTTATTGTTATTATTATTTTGTTTTATTTTTACATTTGCACAATTTGTTATCTTTTGCTGTTTGTCTGTTTCTGTCATGTGCTGCTTTTCATCGATTCTGTTGTGCTTCTTTATATTTACTGTGAATGCCCACAGGAAGAGGAATCTCAGGGTTGTATATGGTGACATATATGTAGTTTGATAATAAATTTACTTTGAGATCTTTGAACTTTTAACTGTTTAGATAAGATCTTGAAATGCCATGACATTGAAGGTGATGAACAGAGTGCTGAAAATGGGATTCATATGGGTAGGTGGTTGATGGTTAGTGTAGGCAGGATGGACTGAAGGCCCTGATTTCATGCTGTAGGATTGTAGGTGAGAGGTATACGCAGGAAGCATAGAACCAATGGATATTCATGAAACTCAAAACTCATTTCAAACTTCAGACATTCCCGATTGAACTGAGAAATATCTATCAAAGCTTTCAATAAAGAACAGAGCCTCTGAGAGAAAGAGGTAGAGAGAGGGGGAGAGAATGGAGAAGAGAGAGGGGCAGAAGATGAGGGAAGAGAGAAAAAGAGAGAGTGAGAGAGAGAAAGAGAGAGGAGGGGAGAGAAGGAGGAGAGGGAAGAAAAAAGGTGAACTGGAGAGTAAGAGGAGAGGAAGAAAGAAAGACAGAGGGAGAGAGAGGGAGGGAGCGTGAGGGAGGGGGAGAGGGAGAGAGAGAGGGGAAAATGGAAAAGCGAGAGGCAGAAGGGAGGGAAGAGAGAAAAAAGGAAAAATAGAAAGAAACAGAGAGAGGAGGGTGAAGGGGGTAGGGAGAGACAGACAGACGGAAAGAGTGAGAGAGAGAGATAGAGTATTGAGAGAGAAAGAGTGGCAGCAGAGGCGCGGAGGGGGTTGAATGTGGTGGATGAGAGAGAGTGTGTGTGAGAGAGAGGAGAGACAGAGGGAGAGAGAAAGAGAGAGTGGGAGACAGATAGCAAGGGAGCGGGAATGAGAGAGAGTGAGAGAGATTGAAAGAGAGAGGGGAAATGGAAAAGAAAGATGCAGAAGGGAAGGGAAGAAAGAAAAAGAAAGGAAGAAAGTGAGGGAAAGGACAGGAGAGGAGGAAGGAAGGGAGGAAGAGAGAAAGAACGGAAACAGAAAGAGCTGGGAGAGAGAAAGAGAGAGAGAAAGAGGGAGAGAAAGAGAGGGGAGGGACAGAAGACAGAAAGAAAGGAGACAGAGGGGGAAAGGGAGAGAGAGGGGGAGAGTGTGTGAGAGAGAGGGGAGAGTGTGTGTGAGAGAGAGGGGAGAGAGAGTGTGAGAGAGGGGGGAGAGAGTGTGTGAGAGAGAGGGGAGAGTGTGTGAGAGAGAGAGTGAGAGTGTGTGACAGAGAGGGGAGAGAGTGTGTGAGAGAGAGGGGAGAGAGTGTGTGTGAGAGAGAGGGGAGAGTGTGAGAGAGAGAGAGTGAGAGTGTGTGACAGAGAGGGGAGAGAGTGTGTGAGAGAGAGGGGAGAGAGAGTGTGAGAAAGGGGGGAGAGAGTGTGTGAGAGAGAGGGGAGAGTGTGTGAGAGAGAGAGTGAGAGTGTGTGACAGAGAGGGGAGAGAGTGTGTGTGAGAGAGAGGGGAGAGAGTGTGTGAGAGAGAGTGAGAGTGTGTGAGAGAGAGAGGGGAGAGTGTGTGTGAGAGAGAGGAGAGTGTGTGTGAGAGAGGGGGGAGAGAGTGTGTGAGAGAGGGGAGAGTGTGAGAGAGAGGGGAGAGTGTGAGAGAGAGAGGGGAGAGTGTGTGTGAGAGGGGGAGAGTGTGTGAGAGAGGGGAGAGTGTGAGAGAGAGAGGGGAGAGTGTGTGTGAGAGAGAGAGTGAGAGTGTGTGAGAGAGAGAGGGGAGAGTGTGTGATAGAGAGGGGAGAGAGTTGTGTGAGAGAGGGGAGAGAGTGTGTGAGAGAGAGGGAGACAGAGTGTGTGAGAGAGAGGGGAGAGTGTGTGTGAGAGAGAGTGAGAGTGTGTGACAGAGAGGGAGAGAGAGTGTGTGAGAGAGAGAGAGGGGAGAGTGTGTGTGAGAGAGAGGAGAGTGTGTGAGAGAGAGGGGAGAGTGTGAGAGAGAGAGGGGAGAGTGTGTGTGAGAGGGGGGAGAGTGTGTGAGAGAGGGGAGAGTGTGAGAGAGAGCAGGGAGAGTGTGTGTGAGAGAGAGAGTGAGAGTGTGTGAGAGAGAGAGGGGAGAGTGTGTGATAGAGAGGGGAAAGAGTTGTGTGAGAGAGGGGAGAGAGTGTGTGAGAGAGAGGGAGACAGAGTGTGTGAGAGAGAGGGGAGAGTGTGTGTGAGAGAGAGTGAGAGTGTGTGACAGTGAGGGAGAGAGAGTGTGTGAGAGAGAGAGGGGAGAGTGTGTGAGAGAGAGAGGGGAGAGTGTGTGTGTGAGAGAGAGGAGAGTGTGTGAGAGAGAGGGGAGAGTGTGAGAGAGAGAGGGGAGAGTGTGTATGAGAGGGGGGAGAGTGTGTGAGAGAGGGGAGAGTGTGAGAGAGAGCGGGGAGAGTGTGTGTGAGAGAGAGAGTGAGAGTGTGTGAGAGAGAGGGGAGAGTGTGTGATAGAGAGGGGAGAGAGTTGTGTGAGAGAAGGGAGAGTGTGTGTGAGAGAGAGTGAGAGTGTGTGAGAGAGAGGGAGAGAGTGTGAGAGAGATGGGTGAGTGTATGGGGGGAGAGTGGGTGAGAGAGGGGAGAGTGTGTGAGAGAGAGTGAGAGTGTGTGAGAGAGAGAGGGGAGAGTGTGTGAGAGAGAGGGGAGAGTGTGTGTGAGAGAGAGTGAGAGTGTGTGAGAGAGAGGGGGGAGAGTGTGTGTGAGAGAGAGGGGAGAGTGTGTGTGAGAGAGCGGGGAGAGTGTGTGTGAGAGAGAGTGAGAGTGTGTCAGAGAGAGGGGAGAGTGTGAGAGAGAGGGGAGAGTGTGTGTGAGAGAGCGGGGAGAGTGTGTGTGAGAGAGAGTGAGAGTGTGTGAGAGAGAGGGGAGAGTGTGTGTGAGAGAGCGGGGAGAGTGTGTGTGAGAGAGAGTGAGAGTGTGTCAGAGAGAGGGGAGAGTGTGAGAGAGAGGGGAGAGTGTGTGTGAGAGAGAGTGAGAGTGTGTCAGAGAGAGGGAGAGAGACTGTGTGAGAGAGGGGAGAAAGTGTGTGTGTGAGAGAGAGAGAGGAGAGTGTGTAAGAGAGAGGGGAGAGTGTGTGTGAGAGAGAGGGGAGAGAGTGTGTGAGAGAGAGGGGTGAGTGTATGGGGGGAGAGTGGGTGAGAGAGGGGAGAGAGTGTGTGAGACAGAGAGTGAGAGTGTTTGACAGAGAGGGGAGTGTGTGAGAGAGAGAGGGGAGAGAGTGTGAGAGAGAGGGGGAGACAGTGAGAGGGGAGAGTGTAAGAGAGAGAGGGAAGTGAGTGTGTGAGAGAGAGGGGAGAGTGTGTGTGAGAGAGAGAGTGAGAGTGTGTGAGAGAGAGAGGGGAGAGTGTGTGATAGAGAGGGGAGAGAGTTGTGTGAGAGAGGGGAGAGAGTGTGTGAGAGAGAGGGAGACAGAGTGTGTGAGAGAGAGGGGAGAGTGTGTGTGAGAGAGAGTGAGAGTGTGTGACAGAGAGGGAGAGAGAGTGTGTGAGAGAGAGAGAGGGGAGAGTGTGTGTGAGAGAGAGGAGAGTGTGTGAGAGAGAGGGGAGAGTGTGAGAGAGAGAGGGGAGAGTGTGTGTGAGAGGGGGGAGAGTGTGTGAGAGAGGGGAGAGTGTGAGAGAGAGCAGGGAGAGTGTGTGAGAGAGAGAGAGTGAGAGTGTGTGAGAGAGAGAGGGGAGAGTGTGTGATAGAGAGGGGAAAGAGTTGTGTGAGAGAGGGGAGAGAGTGTGTGAGAGAGAGGGAGACAGAGTGTGTGAGAGAGAGGGGAGAGTGTGTGTGAGAGAGAGTGAGAGTGTGTGACAGAGAGGGAGAGAGAGTGTGTGAGAGAGAGAGGGGAGAGTGTGTGAGAGAGAGAGGGGAGAGTGTGTGTGTGAGAGAGAGGAGAGTGTGTGAGAGAGAGGGGAGAGTGTGAGAGAGAGAGGGGAGAGTGTGTGTGAGAGGGGGGAGAGTGTGTGAGAGAGGGGAGAGTGTGAGAGAGAGCGGGGAGAGTGTGTGTGAGAGAGAGAGTGAGAGTGTGTGAGAGAGAGGGGAGAGTGTGTGATAGAGAGGGGAGAGAGTTGTGTGAGAGAAGGGAGAGTGTGTGTGAGAGAGAGAGAGTGTGTGAGAGAGAGAGGGGAGAGTGTGTGAGAGAGAGGGGAGAGTGTGTGTGAGAGAGAGTGAGAGTGTGTGAGAGAGAGGGGGGAGAGTGTGTGTGAGAGAGAGGGGAGAGTGTGTGTGAGAGAGCGGGGAGAGTGTGTGTGAGAGAGAGTGAGAGTGTGTCAGAGAGAGGGGAGAGTGTGAGAGAGAGGGGAGAGTGTGTGTGAGAGAGCGGGGAGAGTGTGTGTGAGAGAGAGTGAGAGTGTGTGAGAGAGAGGGGAGAGTGTGTGTGAGAGAGCGGGGAGAGTGTGTGTGAGAGAGAGTGAGTGTGTGTCAGAGAGCGGGGAGAGTGTGAGAGAGAGGGGAGAGTGTGTGTGAGAGAGAGTGAGAGTGTGTCAGAGAGAGGGAGAGAGACTGTGTGAGAGAGGGGAGAAAGTGTGTGTGTGAGAGAGAGAGAGGAGAGTGTGTAAGAGAGAGGGGAGAGTGTGTGTGAGAGAGAGGGGAGAGAGTGTGTGAGAGAGAGGGGTGAGTGTATGGGGGGAGAGTGGGTGAGAGAGGGGAGAGAGTGTGTGAGACAGAGAGTGAGAGTGTTTGACAGAGAGGGGAGTGTGTGAGAGAGAGAGGGGAGAGAGTGTGAGAGAGAGGGGGAGACAGTGAGAGGGGAGAGTGTAAGAGAGAGAGGGAAGTGAGTGTGTGAGAGAGAGGGGAGAGTGTGAGGGGGGAGGGAAGAGTGCGTGAGAGAGAGGGGAGTGTGTGAGAGAGAGGGGTGAGTGTATGAGAGAGGGGTGAGTGTATGGGGGGAGAGTGGGTGAGAGAGGGGAGAGAGTGTGTGAGACAGAGAGTGAGAGTGTTTGACAGAGAGGGGAGTGTGTGAGAGAGAGAGGGGAGAGAGTGTGAGAGAGAGAGGGGAGAGAGTGAGAGGGGAGAGTGTAAGAGAGAGAGGGAAGAGAGTGCGTGAGAGAGAGGAGACTGTGTGAGAGAGAGGGGTGAGTGTATGAGAGAGGGGTGAGTGTATGGGGGGAGAGTGGGTGAGAGAGGGGAGAGAGTGTGTGAGAGAGAGAGTGAGAGTGTGTGACAGAGACCGGAGACAGTGTGTGAGAGAGAGGGGAGAGTGTGTGTGAGAGAGAGGGGAGAGAGTGTGTGAGAGAGAGGGGAGAGTGTGTGACAGAGACCGGAGACAGTGTGTGAGAGAGAGGGGAGGGTGTGTGAGAGAGAGAGTGAGAGTGTGTGACAGAGAGGGGAGTGTGTGAGAGAGAGAGGGGAGAGAGTGTGTGAGAGAGAGGGGAGAGAGTGAGAGGGGAGAGTGTGAGAGAGAGGGGAGAGAGTGTGGGGGAGAGAGTGTGTGTGAGAGAGGGGAGTGTGTGTGAGAAAGGGGAGAGAGTATGTGAGAGCGGGGAGAGTGTGTGTGAGAGAGAGGGAAGAGTGTGTGAGAGAGAGGGGTGAGTGTATGAGAGTGGGGGAGAGTTGGTGAGAGAGGGGAGAGTGTATGTGAGAGAGGGGAGTGTGTGTGTGAGAGAGAGGGGAGACTGTGTGTGAGAGAGAGGGGAGAGTGTGTGACAGAGAGGGGGGAGAGTGTGTGTGAGAGAGCGGGGAGAGAGTGCGTGAGAGAGAGGGGAGATTGTGTGACAGAGAGTGTGTGTGAGAGAGAGTGAGAGTGTGTGACATTGAGGGGGGAGAGAGTGTGTGTGAGAGAGGGGAGAGTGTGTGAGAGAGAGAGGAGAGTGTGTGACAGAGTGGGGAGTGTGTGAGAGAGAGAGGGGAGAGTGTGACAGAGAGAGGGGAGAGAGTGAGAGGGGAGAGTGTGAGAGAGGGGGGAGGGGAGAGTGTGTGAGAGAGAGGGGAGAGTGTGTGAGAGAGTGAGAGTGTGTGACAGAGATGGGAGTGTGTGAGAGAGAGAGGGGAGAGAGTGTGAGAGAGAGAGGGGAGAGAGTGTGGGGGAGAGAGTGTGTGTGAGATAGGGGAGAGTGTGAGAAAGAGGGGAGAGAGTATGTGAGGGGGGAGAGTGTGTGAGAGAGAGAGGGAAGAGTGTGTGAGAGAGAGGGGTGAGTGTATGAGAGAGGGGTGAGTGTATGAGAGTGGGGGAGAGTGGGTGAGAGAGGGGAGACTGTGTGTGAGAGAGAGGGAGAGAGCGTGTGTGAGAGAGAGGGGAGAGAGTGTGGGGGAGAGAGTCTGTGTGAGATAGGGGAGAGTGTGAGAAAGAGGGGAGAGAGTATGTGAGAGGGGGAGAGTGTGTGTGAGAGAGAGGGAAGAGTGTGTGAGAGAGAGGGGTGAGTGTATGAGAGAGGGGTGAGTGTATGAGAGTGGGGGAGAGTGGGTGAGAGAGGGGAGAGTGTATGTGAGAGAGGGGAGAGTGTGTGTGAGAGAGAGGGAGAGAGCGTGTGTGAGAGTGAGGGGAGAGTGTGTGTGAAAGAGCGGGGAGAGTGTGTGTGAGAGAGAGGGGAGAGTGTGTGTGAGAGGGGGTAGAGTGTGTGAGAGAGGGAAGAGTGTGAGAGAGAGAGGGGTGAGTGTATGAGAGAGGGGTGAGTGTATGAGAGTGGGGGAGAGTGGGTGAGAGAGGGGAGAGTGTGAGAAAGAGGGGAGAGAGTATGTGAGAGGGGGAGAGTGTGTGTGAGAGAGAGGGAAGAGTGTGTGAGAGAGAGGGGTGAGTGTATGAGAGAGGGGTGAGTGTATGAGAGTGGGGGAGAGTGGGTGAGAGAGGGGAGAGTGTATGTGAGAGAGGGGAGAGTGTGTGTGAGAGAGAGGGAGAGAGCGTGTGTGAGAGTGAGGGGAGAGTGTGTGTGAGAGGGGGTAGAGTGTGTGAGAGAGGGAAGAGTGTGAGAGAGAGAGGTGTGAGTGTATGAGAGAGGGGTGAGTGTATGAGAGTGGGGGAGAGTGGGTGAGAGAGGGGAGAGTGTGAGAAAGAGGGGAGAGAGTATGTGAGAGGGGGAGAGTGTGTGTGAGAGAGAGGGAAGAGTGTGTGAGAGAGAGGGGTGAGTGTATGAGAGAGGGGTGAGTGTATGAGAGTGGGGGAGAGTGGGTGAGAGAGGGGAGAGTGTATGTGAGAGAGGGGAGAGTGTGTGTGAGAGAGAGGGAGAGAGCGTGTGTGAGAGTGAGGGGAGAGTGTGTGTGAGAGGGGGTAGAGTGTGTGAGAGAGGGAAGAGTGTGAGAGAGAGAGGTGTGAGTGTATGAGAGAGGGGTGAGTGTATGAGAGTGGGGGAGAGTGGGTGAGAGAGGGGAGAGTGTGAGAAAGAGGGGAGAGAGTATGTGAGAGGGGGAGAGTGTGTGTGAGAGAGAGGGAAGAGTGTGTGAGAGAGAGGGGTGAGTGTATGAGAGAGGGGTGAGTGTATGAGAGTGGGGGAGAGTGGGTGAGAGAGGGGAGAGTGTATGTGAGAGAGGGGAGAGTGTGTGTGAGAGAGAGGGAGAGAGCGTGTGTGAGAGTGAGGGGAGAGTGTGTGTGAAAGAGCGGGGAGAGTGTGTGTGAGAGAGAGGGGAGAGTGTGTGAGAGAGAGAGGGAGAGAGAGTGTGTGAGAGAGAGGGGAGAGTGTGTGTGAGAGGGGGTAGAGTGTGTGAGAGAGGGAAGAGTGTGAGAGAGAGAGGGGAGAAAGTGTGTGTGAGAGAGAGAGGAGAGTGTGAGAGAGGGGGGAGGGGTGAGTGTGTGAGAGAGAGGGGTGAGTGTATGGGGGGGAGAGTGGGTGAGAGAGGGGAGAGAGTGTGTGAGAGAGAGGGGAGAGTGTGTGTGAGAGAGAGGGGAGAGAGTGTGTGAGAGAGAGGGGAGAGTGTGTGTGTGAGAGAGAGGGGAGAGAGTGTGTGAGAGAGAGGGGAGAGTGTGTGTGAGAGAGAGGGGAGAGAGTGTGTGAGAGAGAGGGGAGAGTGTGTGAGAGAGAGAGGGGAGAGAGTGTGTGAGAGAGGGGAGTGTGTGAGAGAGAGAGGGGAGAGTGTATGAGAGCGGGGGAAAGTGGGTGAGAGAGGGGAGAGTGTGAGAGAGAGAGAGGGGAGATAGAGGGCCAGAGGGTGGAAGATTACAAGAAAGAGAGAAATAGAGATTGAGAGAGCGGGGAGATAGGGAAGGGGAGGGAACATGTGGGAAAGGACATTGGACTGAAATTCAGAAAGAAAAGCAAGCAAAGAAATGGGAGATTCAATACAAGAGAGAAAATGAAGCAGAGAGATCAAGAATAAGAGTGAGAGAAGTGAGCTGGGAACAAAGCAAATGTGGAATTTGACGAGAAGTGAGAGGAAGAGAGAGGGGTAAATGGGCAGGCAGAGAGAGTTAGTGTAAAATGCCGGAGTAGGACTGAAGAGAGAAGAATGTGATAACACCAGTTTGTGTGGGAGAACAGGAGGATGAATGAAAGAACAGAATAGAATGATAAACAGTGTCAGGGAATGGAGTAAATAAGGACAAAAGAGAAATAGACAGTCAAGTCTTCACAATACAGCTGAAACTCCTGAATCAAAACGATGAAGGAAGATTATTTCTCATCCCTTCAGCCTACCGATAAAGATAAAATGTGTGCATCTTACCCATGAGTGCGTTCCGTATCTCCTGGATCTGTAAGATGGTTGTAGTATTGTTGTAAACCATTGTTAACTTAACGGAGACGGTCCCTCCAAATAGCTCGAGAACTGAGCACAAGACAAGCAGCTGTGAGGTGGTCACTCCTCTCTCACAGAATAAAATGTTTCTTTTTGAAAAATCCCTTGCACCATTCAGTGAAATGGAAACAGTTCTGTGTCAGGCTTCCTGCTTTTGTGCTTAAATTTGTATCTGGCTCCTTATCAGTACACAACACCAATGTCAGTGAATGAAGCTGTTTCCTCACCATCATTTCCTAGAATAGAAATGCAGACAGGATGGATGGAAAGGGATAAAATATCGAGGTGAAGTGGCTTTTTCCACTAACTGTTCAGTAAACAGACCAAGTATGTGCATGGGGTGTAAGTATCAATACTCAGGTGGCTACAGCAACTGACCATGAATTTCCCAGTGAGATGGCATCTTGGCAGAGTTTCACCCATAGCCATTGTGAGAGCTGGGACAGCCCAGAAAGAAAACAAAAGAGATGGTTGTTGACTTCAGGAGGACACGATGCGACCACTCTCTGCTGAACATTCACGACTCCTCCATAGAGATCGTTAAAAGCACCAAATTTCTTGGTGTTCACCTGGCAGAGAATCTCATCTGGTCCCTCAACACCAGCTCGATAGCAAAGAAAACCCAGCGCGTCTCTACTTTCTGTAAAGGCTGAGAAAAGTCCATCTCCCACCCCCATCCTCACCACATTCTACAGAGGATGTATCGAGAGCATCCTGAGCAGCTGCATTACAGCCTGGTTCAGAAATTGTACCATCTCAGATCGCAAGACCCTGCAGCAGATAGTGAGGTCAGCTGAGAAGATCATTGGGGTCTCTCTTCCCGCCATCACAGATATTTACACCACACGCTGCATCCACAAAGCAAACAGCATTATGAAGGACCCCACGCACCCCTCATACAAACTCTTCTCCCTCCTGCCATCTGGCAAAAGGTACCGAAGTATTTGGGCTCTCACGACCAGACTGTGTAGCAGTTTCTTCCCCCAAACCATCAGACTCGTCAATATCCAGAGCCTGGACTGACACCAACCTACTGCCCTCTACTGTGCCTATTGTCTTGTTTATTATTTATGGTAATGCCTGCACTGTTTTGTGCACTTTATGCAGTCCTGGATAGGACTGTTGTCTAGTGTAGTTTTTGTGTTTTTTTCTTACGTAGTTCAGTGTAGTTTTTGTATTGTTTCATGTAGCACCATGGTCCTGGAATATGTTGTCTCATTTTTACTATGTTCTGTACCAGCAGTTATGGTTGAAATGACAATAAAAAGTGACTTGACTTGACTTGAAAATAAAATGAATGGGAAACAGAAAATGAAGATCGAAACCAGGACTGAATAAATGGGATCAAAGTCGAATTTATTATCGAAGTGAGTATACGTTACCATATACTACCTTGAGAGTCATTTTCTTGAAGATTTTTACAGAAAAATAAAGAAATACAGCAGAATTTATGAAAAACTATAATAAAGACTGACAAACAACCAATGTGCAAAACAAGACAAATTGTGAAAATAAGATAAATAAATACAGAACACTGAGAACACAAGTTGCAGGGTCCTTGAAAGTGAGTCCATGGGGTTGTGGAATCAGTTCAGTGTTGAGGTGAGTGAAGTTATCCATGCTGGTCCAGGAGTCTCATGGTTGTAGGGTAATAATTGTTCCAGCGTGGGTCCTGAGGCTCATGTACCTCCTTCCCGATGGCAGCAGTGAGAAGAGAGCGTGGCCCGGGTGATGGGGGTCTTTGACGATGGATGCTGCTTTCCTGCAGCAGGGCTTCTTGTCAATGTGCTCAGTGGTGGCAATGGTTTTGCCCGTGATGGACTGGGCTGTATCTACCACTTTTTGTGTTTCCACGCCAGGCCATCACCAGCTGGGATACTCTCCACTGTGCATCTATAGAAGTTTGTCAAAGTTTTACAAGACATGGCAAATCTGCACAAACCTCTAAGAAAATAGAGGCACTGTTGTTCCTTCTTTTCGATGGCACTTCTGTGCTGGTCCTGTTACGATTTCGTAACGTACCAGCAGCAAGAGATGACAAATTGAGTCGGGTTTTACTCAAGCTCAGTCTTAAAGTGGCAGTTCAGAGAGTCCCAGTACTTCACGAAATAGGTGAGAGGAGAGACTTACGGATTCACAATGCAGCGACGAGGCGATCACGACGAATTCCAAAGATTCCATGGCTGGCGAATGAAGAAACAGTTACCGAATATTCCAGCCGAGGAATACTGTTCCGAAGTCCACGAAGAGCGATTTCACAAAGTGACTGTCACGAAATCCACACCCATGGATCATACGAAGGACAGACACGTCTCCACAATGCACAGTGTGCCGCAGATTAACCCAATCCTTTGGGTATGGGTAAGCATTAGACTTTACCCCTCTCGTTTGTGAGCTGTTCCCGGATAGCTCGATGTCTGCGATCTTCACTCTCTCTCTCTCTTTGCTTTGACCTTCTCAGCACAATGCCCACATTTCTTTTATACCATCGACATACGTCATAAGGTAACGCTCACAGAAACGAAACTGTGGACTCCCAGTAAAACGAAACTGGGGACACTTGACGCCCACGGTAAACGAAACTATGGACTCCCAGGAAAACAAAACTTTGGACACGTAACAGTCTGAGGGCACCTCTGATATAACAACAGCAAGGAATTTAAAGTCACTGACCCTCTCCACCTCCAATCCCCTAACGAGGCTTGATTCATGGAACCCAGCTTTCTTCTTCCGGAGGTTAATACTCAGCTGTTTGGATTTGCTGACGTTGAGTACGAGGTTTTGCTGTAGCACCATTCAACCAGATTTTCAATCTTGTTTCTGTATGTTGATTCGTCACCAATTTTTCACACAATAATACAACAGTTAGACCATAAGGTATAGGAGCAGAATTAGGCCACTCGGCCCATTGAATCTGCTCTGCTGTTTCAACGTGACTGATCTATTTCCCTCTCAACCCCATTCTCCTGACTCCTCCCCATAACCTTGCACACCCTGACTAATCAGGAACCTATCAGCCTCCACCTTAAATACACCTGGCCTTCACGGCCACCTGAGGCAACGAATTCCACAGATTCACCTCCCTCTGACTAAACCAACTCCTCCTCATCTCTGCTCTAAATGGACTTCCTTCTATTTTGAGGTTGTGCCATCTGGTCCTAGACTCTCTTACAAAAGGAAACATCCTCTTCGCATTCACTCTATCTTGGTTTTTTCCACATCCGATAGGTTTCCGTGAGATCCCCACTCATTCTTCTAAATTCCACCATACAGGCCCAGAGCCTCTATCGCTGCTCATATGTTAACCCGGTCATTCCTGGAATCACTCTCGTGAACCTGCTCTGAACCCTCGCCAATGTCAGCACATTTATTCTTAAATAAGGGGCCCAAGGCTGCTCACGGAAACTCCAAATGAGTCCTCCAATGACGTGGGACTGTGCTGAAATTGGGTGGAGTTTTGTACATTCTAGCTGTGACCCTGTGGGGCTTCCCTGCACTCTCCCATTTCCTCCTCTATTCTCCAGTCATGCTGTGAGATTAATGCGCCACTCATACCTTCAGTGATCGAGAGATCTGGTATCTGTCGTGTGTAGATTTGAGTGTTCTTGACAGGAGTTCAGTGATACTTTATACTTTATTGTCGCCAAACAATTGATACTAGAACGTACAATCATCACAGCGATATTTGATTCTGCACTTCCTGCTCCCTGAATTACAACTCGATAGTAAATATTAAAAATTTAAATTATAAATCATAAATAGAAAATAGAAAAATGGAAAGTAAGGTAGTGCAAAAAAACCGAGAGGCAGGTCTGGATATTTGGAGGGTACGGTCCAGCTCCGGGTCAGGATCCGTTCAGCAGTTTTATCACAGTTGGAAAGAAGCTGTTCCCAAATCTGGCCGTACGAGTCTTCAAGCTCCTGAGCCTTCTCCCGGAGAGAAGAGGGACGAAAAGTGTGTTGGCTGGGTGGGTCGTGTCCTTGATTATCCTGGCAGCACTGCTCCGACAGCGTGCGGTGTAAAGTGAGTCCAAGGACGGAAGATTGGTTTGTGTGATGTGCTGCGCCGTGTTCACGATCTTCTGCAGCTTCTTTTGGTCCTGGACAGGACAACTTCCGTACCAGGTTGTGATGCACCACAGAAGAATGCTTTCTACGGTGCATCTATAAAAATTAGTGAGGGTCTATATATGTAGAGAGAGAGAGAGTGAGTGAGAGAGAGAGAGAGAGAGAGAGTGAGAGATCGAGAGAGAGTGAGTGAGAGAGAATTAGAGAGAGATAGAGAGAGAGAAGATAGAGAGAGTGTGAGAGAGAAAGAGAGAAATAGAGAGAGACTGAGAGAGAGAGAAATATATTTATATTTTTATATATATATAAACTAAAAGCTGTCCTTGAGTCTGGTGGTATGTGTTCTCAAAAGTGCTTGCATGTGCTTGTGAGGCCGAGCAGCCTGTTCCATAGTCGATGTGGATCACACATCCCGCTCTCAGAGGCCGGAACACAGGAAATCCACAAACTGATATCTTGCACCATTCCTCAGCCTTTCATTGCCTGGACTCCAACTGGGTCTGCCCATTGACCACAGTTTCAAAGTAAATTTGATTATCAAAGTACATAATTGTCACCATATACAACCCTGAGATTCATTTTGCTGCAGGCATACTCAGCAGGTCATAGCAGTGGATATCCAGAGGCTTTTTTCCCAGGGCTGAAATGGCTAACACGAGGGGGCAGTTTTAAGGTGCTTGGAAGTAGGTACAAGGGGGATGTCAGGGGTAAGTTTTTTACACAGAGAGTAGTGGGTGTGTGGAATGCACTGCCAGTGACAGTGGTGGAGGCGGGTACAATAGGGTCTTTCGAGAGACTCTTAGATAGATACCGGTTTAGAAAAATAGAAAGCTATGTGGTAGGGTAGTTCTGGGCAATTTCTAGTGCAGGTTACATGGTCGGCACAACATTGTGGGCTGAATTGCCTGTAAAATGCTGTAAGTTTCCATGATTCTATAAATCTATAGACCAGTAACTATAACAGGATTATTGAAAGATCAAATGGATTGCAGAAGACAACAAACCATGCAAATGCAAATATAAATAAATAGCAATAAACAATGAGAACATGAGATAAAGAGATAAAGAGTCCCTAAAGTCAGATCATTGGTTGTGGGAACATTTCAATGTTGGGCATGTGAAGTTGAGTGTAAGTTAGTCCTGACGAAGGGTCTCGGCCTGAAACGTCGACTGTACCTCTTCCTAGAGATGCTGCGTTCACCAGCAACTTCGATGTGTGTTGCTTGAGTGTAATTATCCACTTTTGTTCAGGAGGCTCTTGGCTGTGGAACCTGGCAGTGCGGGTCCTGAGGCTCTCGTACTTTCTATCTGATGGCAGCAGCAAGACAAGAGCATTGCCTGGGTGGTGAGGACCTCCGATGATGGATAAAGTAAAGTAGTAAAAATTTATTATCACAGTACATACATGTCACCACATACAACCCGGAGATTCTTTTTTCTGTGGGCAAACTCAGCAAATCTATAAACATTAACTAAACAAATGGTGAAATGCAGATATAAATAAATAGCTATAATTAACGAGCATGTGAGGTGAGGGCCTCATCAGTCAGAGTTGACCATACTGCATCTCAGTTGTCTAGATACACAAGCCAGGTCAGTACGATGTGAAGGGCAAGCTGTTGCCCATGTGGCAGGCTACCCCTCTCCACGCATCTGATGAATCCAAAGGAACGGCAGAGACCAATACAGCTTGGTACCAGCAGCGTCGCAGGAGTTGCCAGTCAGCGTTGAACTCAATGTAGGACTGCCTTAGGGACTACAACTCCAGATTTTTCCCTCAGGGTTTACGCTCGATGCCTTCTCCATGAGTGGGTATTGGCACCAGGCAGCAAACATTTGAGATCAGGTTTTCCTTCTCCATGATGACCGGTTTTAAAGCACCAGTAATCCGCCTTTGCTGCTCCTCCTGTCAGTGGAAACAGTTCTGCCAGGCTTAGTCACTAAGCCACATGTGAAGGCCAGGAGCTGGACTTGGTTGTCAGGAGCTGTTTGAAACACATGCCATTGGGAGCTGATGACCAATACCACCCTGGCTATAACAACCTAAAGGAACCATGAAGCATGAAGTAACCATATAACAGAGTCCTTAAATGAGGGTAGTTATCCCCTTTTGTTCAGGAGCCTGATAGTTGAGGGGTTGTAACTGGTGCTGTGAATCCTGAAGCATTTTTCACTTTCTACCTGACGGCAGCAGCGAGACACGTGGCCCGGGTGGTGAGGATCTTTGATGACGGACGCTGCTTTTCTACGACCGTGTAGGTGTACTCAGTGATTGGGAAGGCTTGACACTTGGTGCACTGGGACAAATCCACTACCTTTTGTAGGATCTTCTATTCAACGGCATTGGTGTTTCCATACCAAGCTGCGATGCAGCCAGTCAAAGCACTCCTAAAACTAACTGCGTCTCGAAAGCAGTAACTCAAGACTAAATTAACACCGCTCCTTGAACAGAGTCTGTCTGAACCACTAACTTCTGTTCCTGGAACGTGGACTAAGGGAAGCAGGGAGCATTGTCATCGCTCTGCTTCAATGAAGACTTGACAACACTGAAGCAAAAGGAAGGGAGTTAAATGCAGTCATAAGGAAACCCTGATTGGCTGGAATATGTGCATTCTTACGTGTGTGATCACTGCGTTCTTTCAGCTGCCTGCCTGCGTGAGCGCCCAGACTCCAGGGTTGTGACTGTACTTACTCTGTCCATGTGGTTCTTCATCAGCTACTCCAGCTTTCACCTACCAAAGTGAAATCACAGAGGAACATCTGGAGAAATTTCTGAAACGCTCGTCCGCTGCTGTCGTTACTGCGTGGTCGGGAATCTTTCGGAGGGTAGGCCTCAAAATCCCCGGCTTTGCCTGCTGTTGGTGACCGAGGTTGAGGTCGAATCGTTCGGCAGAGATGGCGCTCAGTACTCGCTGTCGGAGGGCTGGTCAGAGCTCGAAGTTTTCGGATGACTCAGAGTCGGACTGTGGTCAGGCATGGCAGGGAGAGTTTTTCTTCCTTCTCCCGTCTGCGTGAGATGTGGGACATTTGAGAGACTTTGAACTTTTACTGTGCTCATGGACTTCATCAAGTTATGGTATTGTTGCACTGTTGTAACTATATGTTATAATTATGTGGTTTTGTCAGTTTTTTCAGTCTTGGTCTGTCCTGTGTTTTGTGATATCACACCAGGGGAAATATTGTATCATTTCTTAATGTATGCATTACTAAATGACAATAAAAGAGGACTGCGTGTCTTCATAATCTAAAAAAAAATGTGAGTGATGATAAACCCAATTCTGATACAGGTCTCTATTGTGGACTGAGAGGGAAAGGGAGAAGGGAGAGGGGAGGCACTAGAGACACATTCTATAATGATCAATAAAACTATTGATTGGAATCAAATGACCTTGCCTGGGTATCACCACAACTGCAGCATCCTCTGCTCTCACTCTCCACCTTCACCTACCCACACGTAGTGCTCTACCTTCACCATTCTCAACATCTTTTGCTCCCACCAGATTTACAAACTCGTTCTCTGCTTCACGTTGACAAATACAGTACTGGGCAGAAGTCTGAGGCACCCGAGCTAAATATATGTGCCTAAGACTTTTGCACAGTACTGTATGTGTGGGTTGATGGGATTGTAGGTGAAATGAAGCTTTTGTTTCGAGTAATATGTGCAGTTCTATTCTCCCCATTACAGGAAAGATAAGGAGGCTCTGGACGTTTTCAGAACTGTTTTCTTCCCTCTGTCATCATATTTCTGAATGGACAATGAACCCATGTTCACTACCTCACTATTTTTTCCTCTCTTTTTGCACAACTTACTATTTCTTCATGTCTTCCTGATTATAATTTATACCGTATTTTATGTAATTCACAGTCTGGCTGCTTCAAAATTCTGGTATGGTAAGATGGACTCTTGGCCTTACTTCTTTATGATCTTGCACCTTACTGGCTGTCTACAAAGGTCAAGGACATCCATTTGGAACAGAGGTGAGCAGGAATTTGCTTGGTCAGAGGGCGGTGAATCTGAGGAATTCATTGCCATAGACAGCTGCGGAGGCCAGGTCATTGGGTATATTTAAAGTTGAAGTTGATAGTTTCTTGATTAGTCAGGGTGTCAACTGTTACGGGAAGAGGGCAGGAGATTGGGTTTGAGAGGGATAATAAATCAGCCGTGGTGGAACAACAGATCAGACTCGATGGGCTAAACCTGCTAAATGTCTTATGGTTTTATGTTCGATGTTCTTAACTTACCAGCCTCCCTTCAATGCCATTGTAATTTTCCAACAGTCTCCCTTCTGGATTCTGTCGAGGCAGGTCTCAATACTGCTTCAGCTGCAATTTTGTGGTGCAGATATGCATTGTGGACTAAGCTAGTTGCTCTATAAGCTGTCCAAACTGCGAAGGATTTATGGATTACCTTGGTGTATATCCAATTGCAGTGGGCTGGCTGCCTTCTGTGCACACAGACCGAGATTCCCTCTGAGACACCTGTCAGACCACTGCATGCCGCTACCTGTTGGTTTGTGTTTGCCTTTTTTATTCTGATTTTGACATCCTGAATATCACAGTCTGGGTTTTTCATTACAGCCAGCTACTGTCTGAAGCACAGCATGATGTGGCTAGTCTACTCATTCATTTAATCATTGTTATTTTGCTAGAATCTCCCCATTAAAGGTTGAACTAACCAGGAGTACTTTATACTTTATTGTCGCCAAACAATTGATACTAGAACGTACAATCATCATAGTGATATTTGATTCTGACAACAGGCCGGAGGAACTCAGCATCCGTGGAAAAGATCGGTCGATGTTTCGGGCCGGAACCCTTCGTCAGGATCTGGCTCGAAACATTGACTGATCGTTTCCACGGATGCTGCCCGACCTGCTGAGTTCCTCTAGCGTGTTGTGAGTGTTGCTTTGACCCCAGCATCTGCAGATTATTTTGTGTTTGTGATATTTGATTCTGCGCTTCCCGCTCCCTGCATTACAAATCGATAGTAAATATTAAAAATTTAAATTATAAATCATAAATAGAAAATGGAAAAATGGAAAGTAAGGTAGTACAAAAAAACCGAGAGGCAGGTCCGGATATTTGGAGGGTACGGCCCAGATCCAGCTCAGGATCCGTTCAGCAGTCTTATCACAGTCGGAAAGAAGCTGTTCACAAATCTGGCTGTACGAGTCTTCAAGCTCCTGAACCTTCTCCCGGAGGGAAGAGGGACAAAAAGTGTGTTGGCTGGGTGGGTCGTGTCCTTGATTATCCTGGCAACACTGCTCCGACAGCGTGCGGTGTAAAGTGAGTCCACGGATGGAAGATTGGTTTGTGTGATCTGCTGTGTCATGTTCACGATCTTCTGCAGCTTCTTCTGTTCTTGGACAGGACAACTTCCATATCAGGTTGCGATGCACCCTAGAAGAATGCTTTCTACGGTGCATCTATAAAAATTAGTGGGGGTTTTAGGGGACAGGCCAAATTTCTTTAGTTTTCTCAGGAAGTAAAGGCACTGGTGGGCCTTTAGTAGTGAAAGATGAAGGAGGTGATCTGTCTGAAGGGCTTCAAATAATGAATGTTTTGTTGGAGTTGGTGTAGAGAGATCTTCCAGTTGCCGGAAGACAGAATAGGGTCTGTCCATATAAGACAATTTCCCAGAACTCCACCAGGGAGTTATTTTTATTTTATTTATTAATTTTAGGCCATAAGCCTTTGGAGCAGAATTGGGCCATTTGGCCAATTGAGTCTGCTCTGTCATGGCTAGTTTATTTACGTAAAGCTACATTGTGGAACAGACCCTTCTGGCCTAAAGAGTCGTGCTGTCCAGAAGCCCACCTATTTACCAGGACAAATACAGAGTGTCCAATCACTGGAAAATAGACAGTGACCAGTTGTATGTCTTTGGACTGTGGGAGGAAACTGGAGCACTTGGAGGAAATATATATGATTCCCAGGGAGGTCATACAAACTTGGTATTAAATATACCCAATCACTGGTCTCCACAGCCATCAGCAGCAATAAATTTCTGCCGAAAGAAATTCCTCTTCATCTCTGCTATAAATGGATGTCCCTCTATTCTGAGGCTGTGCTCTCTGGTTCTGGACTCCTGCAGCATAGGAAATGTCCTCTCCACATCTACTCTATCCAGGCCTTTCAAATTTTGATAGGATTCAATGAAATGCCTTCAACATACAAGTTAAGCTTTATGGAATCCTGCACGAAGGCTCCCAAGTCCCTTTATGCCTCTGATGTCTGAATTTTCTCCCCGTTTAGAAAATAGTCACACCTTTATTCCTTCTAGCATAACTTCCCTGCACAATATTGCATCTGCCACTTTTTCCTAATCTGTCTAAGTCCTGCAGACTTCCTGCTTCCTCGGCACTACATACCCCTCCACATATTTTTGTATCATCTGCAAATCTGGCCAAAAAGACTTCCACATTCCAGCTATATAAAACCTTGTTTAGGTCGCACTTGGAGGTATTGTGTGTAGTTCTGATTGCCCCATTACAGGAAGGACATTGAGAATGTGGAGAGGGTGCAGGCGAGGTTCACTAGGATGTTGCCTGGTCGGAGAAGCTTGGGCTGGTTTCGGCAGAGGCTGAGAGGAGACTTAGTTTTTCAAAAGATAAAGATTAGCTGTATTTGTCACATGGACAGTGAAACATTGAGACATACAGTGAAATGCATCAAATCAAATCAGCAAGGATTGTGCTGGGCAGCCTGCAATGTTGCCACACTTTTGATGTCAACATAACATGCCAACAACTGACTAACCCTAACCCAGACGTCTTTGGACTGTGGGAGAAAACCAGGGCACCCAGAGGAGATCCACATGGCCACAGGGAAAACATACAAACTCATTACTGACAGCGGTTGGAATCAAATCCCCAATCGATGATCACTGGTGATGTAACAGCGTTACGCTACCTTTTCGCACAACTTAATCGATGGGAGGCATGGTAGCGTTGTGGTTAGCACTACACTTTACAGTTCCAGCGACCTGGGTTCAACTCCCGCAGCTGCCTGTTTGTACACTTTCCCCCGACCACGTAGGTTTCCCACCACAGTCCAAAGGCGTCCCGGTTGGTAGGTTAATTGGTCATTGTAAGTTGTCCCCGTGATTAGGCTGGGATAAATCGGGAGTTACTGGGCAGCACAGCTTGAAGGGCTGGAAGAAACTGTTCTACACTGTATCTCAATAAACGCAAAGATAAAATAAAATGAAACGATGAGAGGGCAGACAGTCAGAATCTCTTTTTCAGCATAGAAATGTCAAATATTAGAGGACCTGCATAAGACATAAGAGTAGAATTGGGACATTCGGCCCATTGAATCTGCTCCATCATTCCGTCATGGCTGATTTATTATCCCTTTCAATCCTATTCTTCTGCCCTCTCTCTGTAGCCTTTGACACTCCTCCAAATCAAGAACCTATCAAGCTCCGCTTTAAACATACCCAATGATGTGGCCTCCACAGCTGTCTGTGGCAATGAATTCCACAGATCCACCTCGGTCTGGCATACAAGGTGAGAGTAGCAAAATTCAAAGGAGATGTGCAGAGCAAAATATTTACACAGAGCGGTGGGTGCCTAGAACGGACTGTCAGGGGTGGTGGTGCAGGTACACACGATAGAGGTGTTTAGAGGCTGTTAGACAAACGGGTGAGTACGCAGGGAACGGATCATGTACGGAGAGAAACAATTTAGTTTAATTCAGCATTGTGTTCAGGGGACATCAGGCTGTCCCTGTGCTGTACTGTCTGTGTGGACGCATCTAGTCCACCAGATGGGATCTCCGCGTACCATCTCACAAATTGCCCAACATTGTTGTAATTGTTAAATTATGGACGCCACAGTAGTGTAGTGGTTAGTGGGATGTTATTACAGCTTGGTGCATTCCAGAGTTCTAGGTTCAATTCCAGCGCTGATCTGTAAGGAGTCTTTGTATATCCTCCCTGTGGAAGGCGTGCGTTTCCCTGGGTGCTCTGGTTTCTTCCCACAGTTTAAAGACACACTAGGTATTTATTGAGATACAGCATGGAATAGGCCCTTCCAGCTCTTCGAGCTGCGTCACCCAGTAACCACCCCCCGCCCCCGGTTAAGAACATATGAACATAAGAAATAGGAGCAGGAGTCGGCCATCTGGCCCGTCGAGCCTGCTCCACCATTCAATGAGATCATGGCTGATCTGGCCATGGACTCATCTCCACCCACCTGCCTTTTCCCCATAACCCTTAATTCCCCTCCTATGCAAAAATCTATCCAACCTTGTCTTAAATGTATTTACTAGGTAGCCTCCATAGAGATTTCCACAGATTCACCATTCTCTGGGAAAAGCAGTTCCTCCTCATCTCTGTCCTAAACCTACTCCCCCAGATCTTGAGATTATGGTCCCCTAGTTCTAGTCTCTCCCATCCATGGAAACAACTTTCTTGCCTCTATCTTATCTATCCTTTTCATAATTGTATATGATTCTATAAGATCTCCTCTCATTCTTCTGAATTCCAGCAAATACAGTCCCAGGCGACTCAATCTCTCCTCATTGTCTCACCCCCTCATCTCCGGAATCAACCTAGTGAACCTCCTCTGCACTGCCTCCATAGCCGGTATATCCTTCCTCGAGTAAGGACGGGAACTGCGTGCAGCACTCCACCCTAGCCTAATCATGGCACAATTTACAATGACCAACTATTGTGTCTTTGGACTGCGGGAGGAAACCGGAGCACCCGGTCTCGGGGAGAACGTGCAAACTCCTTACAGGTAGCAGAGGGAATTGAACCCTGTTTGAACAACTTGAGCACTGCAAAGCGTTGTGCTGACCACTACGTTGCTGAGCCACGCTGGGTTAATTGATCATGGTGAATTGTTAGGGTTAAATGGGGTTCAGGGGTTGCTGGGGTGGGACGGCTCAAAGGGCCAGAAAGGCCTGCTCCGCACTGTATCGCTAAATAAAGTGAAATAAGTAAATAAAATATGTTACTTAATCATTCAAAGCAACAGTTATTAAAGAAATTTTACACGGACCAATTAAACATTCGAACCGGAGTATTTCAAGCCTCTGAGCCTTACATATCTGTTCTGTTTGTCTCTGTGAGAGACTTCTCCCTTTCCTTGGCACAGAGGTTTTAATATATCTCCAGGCTATTTATAATTCCTTGTGATTAGACAGTCCTCACTCCTCCCTTACCTGCCCAAACAACAGCCCTAAATACCGGTCCTCCTAGGCTGGCGGCTACACGCAGTTATATTTGTGATTAATTATCTTTTATATTTGTTTTTGAAGATTCCAACATGGAGTAGGAAAAGACCTGTGTTTCTTGAGTGGATCTTACCGTCAATCTTATAGTTCTGGTGTTGGCCAGCCTTGGTGATTATGGAACATACGGTTCATAGAACATAGAACGTGGACCATTACAGCACAGTACTGGTCACTTTGGCCCATGATGTGACGACCTTGTGATCTATTCCAAAGTCAATCTAACACTTACCGCTTACATCCACGTGCCTATCAAAGAGTCTCTAAAATGTCCCAAATGCATCTGCCTCCACCACCATCGGTGGGTTTTGGCAGATGGGGCAGAGGTGCTCGACACAAGCAGTCCCCCAATTTATGACGAGTTTCTCCAGTGTCGATGAGGCCGCATTGGGACACAGGAGATAACCCCAGTGGATTGGCCTCACCCAGCAGGTCTGTTTGTGGCCCTGAATAGAGATGAGGGAGGAGGTGAGTGGGCAGGTGTAGCACTTTGGCTACCAGCAGGGGTGAATGCCTGGAGGGAAGAACCTAAAACATAGAACAGTAAAGCACAGTACAGTCCCTTCAGTCCATAATGTTGTGTTGACCTTTTAACTTACTCTAAGATCAATCTAACCCTTCCCTTCTACCACTTATCTCTCATCTATGTGCCTATGTAACATGTCCCTAATGTATCTGCCTCTAGCACCATACCTAGAAGCACATTCCATGCGCCCACCACTCTCCATATAAAAAACCTGCATCTGACATCTCCCCCATCTTCTCCTTCAATCACCTTATGACCTCTTGTATTAGCCATTTCCACCCAGAGGCAAAGTGTCTGGCTATCCACTCTGTCTGTACTATATATCATCTTATAAGGTCATAAGACCATAAGATATAGGGGCAGAAGTAGGCCATTCAGCCCATCGAGTCTGCTCCACCACTCAATCATGGGCTGATCCAATTCTTCCAGTCATCCCCACTCCCCTCCCCCTGCACCCCATACCCTTTGATGCCCTGGCTAATCAAGAACAAATACACCTCTATCAAGTCCTCTCTCATCCTCCTTTGCTCTAAAGAGAAAAGTCTGAGCTCACTCCTCACTCCTCCTATCCTCATAAGACATGCTTTCTAATTCAGGCAGCATCCTGATAAATCTCCTCTGCACCCTCTCTAAAGCTTCTACATCCTTCTTACAATGAGGCGACCAGAGCTGAACACAATACTTCAAATGTGGTCCAACCTGGGTTCTATAGAGTTTGCAACATTATCTCATGGCTCTTAAACTCAACCCCTCAATTTATAAAGGCCAATACACCATATGCCTTCAAGTTCAAGTTTAATTGTCATTCAACCATCCATGAATACAGCCAAACGAGACAGCATTACTCTGGGGCCAAGGTGCAAAACACAGAACTTACAGTCACACACAGTACAAGCCACAGTTCACCTATATAAGATAAGGACAGTAGATTCTTAACCAGTCTATTCTGAGGGTTCTGTGGATATGGTCCCCAAGATCCCTCTGTTCCTCCACACTGCTAAGGGACCTGCCATTAACCCTGTACTCTGTCTTCACGTTTGACATTCCAAAGAGTATCATAGATTCATAGAGCCATAGAATGCAACAGCAGAGAAAGAGGCCCTTCGGCCCATCTAGTCCATGCCAGATTATTAATCTGCCTAGTGATCCATTATGGAGAGCATCCTGACTGGTTTCATCATCATCTGGAATGGGGGTACAAATGCATAGGATTGTAAGAGGCTTCAGACTGCTTTAGACCCAACCAGCTTCATACTCCTCTGGATTGAACTTCATCTGCCACTTCTCAGCCCAGCTGAGTAGTGTAGTGGTTAGTGGAACACTTTGCAGAGCCAGCTGTAAGATCAGGGTTCAATGCCCACTGCCCTCTGTAAGGAGTTTGCAGGTTCTCCCCGTGACAGCGGGGGTTTTCTCCCACAGTCCAAACGATGTACAATGAGGTTTAGTGAGATACGGGCATAATGTGTTGGCACTGCGACCATGCAGCACAATCCTTGCTGAATTGATTTGATGCAAACAACACATTTCACTGTATGTTTCAATGCACATGTAACAGATAAAGTTAATTTTTGGATCACTAAACCCTTAGCTCTGCATTCTATCAACATCCTGTTGTAATCTACAGCAACCTTCAGACCTATCCACAGCATCAGTCATATGCAAACTGACCAACTGACCGTTTGACAGGCTTCTATAGCTATGCAGTGGAGATTATTCCGACTGGTTGTGTCAAGGGCTGGTATGGGAACAGAATGCCCTTGAACAGAAAAGCCTACGAAAAGTATTGGCTGCTCCCGCTACATCGGGGGTAGGGCTCTCCCCACCTTTGTGCACACATACATAGAGCGCTGTCACAGGAGGGTAGCTTCCATCACCAGAGACCCCCACCATCCAGGCCATGCTCTCTTCTCACTGCTGCCATCAGGATGGAGGTACAGGAGCCTCAGCACCCACACCACAGGGTTCAGGAACAATTATTAACCCTCAATCATCAGGCTCTTGAACCAAAGAGGACAACTTCACTCAACTTTACTCACCACAACAGTGAACTGTTACTGCAGCTTACCGACTGACTTTCAAGGACTCTTCATCTCATGTTCTCAATATTTATTGCTTATTTATTTATTTAATTTAATTGTATTTACTGTGAATGCCCATGAGAAAATGAATCTCAAGATCGTATATGGTGACATATACTGTATGTATTTTGATAATAAATTTAAGATTGAACTTCCTGATCCAAATCATTCATAGCATTCACAACAGAATGTTCACAGCACAAGAATAGCCCTTTTGGCCCATCATGTCAGTTCTGACCGAGATGCCAATCTAACTAACCCCACCTGTCTGCACATAGTCCATATCCCTCTACTCTCTGCCGGTTCATGCTCCTGTCTAAGTCCCTTTTACCTCCGGGTCTGTAAGGTGTTTCGTTGTTGACAATCATCCACTCCCGTAGATTTCCTTCACTAAGACTACTTACTCTATCCTGTAACACTTTTCACACACACAAGCAAATCATGAACAATTACTTTCTCCTTTGGTACACAGAATCCTGTAAAATCATTGTCAAGCTTTTCTTCAGGCGCATTATCAAACATCAAGGCAGGCCACAACTTATGCCAGCCAATCTTTGGTGTTGAAGGTTCTACCTTCTCCCACCCTCGAGCAATGAATCAAAGAACATCCTTCTTGTTAAATTCTTTAATAAATATCTGTACAGAATTGCCAGCATTCACCTCATCTAACAGACGTTTCATGAAAAGTGAGCGATAACTTGGCCTCGTAATTGCATCCGAATTAAAAGAGGTGCCGAACCATCAGCTTCCGGAAAATCAGTGGTCAACCTGTACTGAAAGCAAATGTTGATGGGTTCTTGATTAGTCATGGTGTCAAAAGGAGAAGGCGGGAGAATGGGATTGAGAGGAATAATAAATCAGTCACGATCAAATGGTGGACTCGTCTCAATGGCCCAGTTCTGCTCCTATAACTTATGGTCTTAAAACATGAGCTCCACAGCTGTCTGAGATAATGAATCCCACAGGTTCACCATCATCTGGCTGACAGAATTCCTCATTTCCATTCTTAATGGTCACCCTTGCATTCTGAGGCTGTGCCCTCTGGTCTTAAACTATTCCATTGTAGGAACCATCCTCATCAAACACGGAGAGTTCGGGTCCTTGTCCCTGGGTGTCAGCATCTCAGAGGATCTGCAACATATCGGTGCAAACACAAAGGTGAGCCAGTGGTTACATTTCATTAGGGGTTTGAGGTGGGTAGGTATGTCACCAAAAACACTTGCAAGTTCCTACAGATGATCATTATAACTAGTTGCATCATCATCTGGTGTGGAGGGGCCACTGCACAGAATCAGAAAATTCTGTAAACTCAGCCAGCTCCATCATGGGCGCTAGCCTCCCCAGCATCGAGGACACCATTGAAAGGCAATGCTTCATAAAGGTGGCGTCCATCATTTATGACCCTCAGCATATGGGGAGACATTTATGGACTTACTGATTGCATTACTGGCTGTATCAGCTTCTGTGCGGTCACTGTAATACCATCACGGACTGTTCACTGCTTCCCCAAGAACAAACCATGGTTCGGCAGTGAACTGAAGACACAGAAAGAGAACCTGTAGATCAGGAGAAAGGTGGAGTTGAAATGTGTGCAGAGGGAGCGAAAGGAGAAGATCAAGGTGGCTAAAGAGGAATACAGGAGAGAGCTGGAGAACAAGCTTGGGCGATGTAGCACACAGGAGGTGTGGAGAAGCATGAAGAACATCACTGGCTTCAATCAGTCTAGCTGTAGAGCCTTAGAATGCAGCCATGAATGGGTTAATGAGTAAAACCAATTCTTCAATAGGTTCGACAATTGCCGTCCTGTTCGCACCCCCCTCAGCACACCAGTCCAAGTGCCGAGGCACCCAGTGTTCCCTCAGGACAAATGCCTCCCCTCCTCCCTTCCCCCCACCCACCCCTCACTTCAATATGTGGATGAACAACACAGGCTACCAATGTCTACATCCCCTCCTTGCCCTCTACCTACCATCCACACCTCCGCATACCAACTGCTATAGTCCCGATTTTCATCTCCCCCAGACCCCACCTTCCACCAGCTCCCCAGTCACCATGGACTCACCTTCACTGCTGAGCAGGTGAGAAGGGCTCCGGGGAAACTCCGACACGGCAAAGCTTGGTGTGAACTCCAAGGTCCTGAAGGAGTGTGCTGAGCGGCTGTCTGGAGTTCTCCAGCGCATTTTCAGTCTGAGTTTCAGCCTGGAAAGGACCCCGACTGTGTGGAAAACATCATGCATGGTCCCTGTACCCAAGAAGGGCCAACCAAAAGTCTTGAATGACGACTGTCCAGTGGCCCTGACCTCACACATCATGAAGACCCTAGAGAGGCTGGTTCTGGCTCACCTCCGACCCCCGGTCAGATCAGCCCTCGATCCTCCGCAGTGTGCCTACCAGGAACACATCGGAGTCGACGATGCTGTCATCTACCTGCTGAACAGAGCCTACTCCCAGTTGGATAAGCAGGACAGCACTGTGAGGATCATGGTTTTTGATTTCTCAAGTACCTTCAATACCATACGGCCCTCATTACTGGGTGAAAAGCTCCATTCAATGCAGGCTGGCACTTCCTTTGTATCCTGGATATTTGACTACTTGACTGACAGACCACAGTTTGTGTGGCTTCAGAGCTGTGTGTCAGACATGGCTATTAGCAGCACCAGGGCCCCACAGGGGACTGTATAGGCTCCCCTCCTGCTTACCCTGTATATCTCGGACTTTAGTACAACACTGAAGCATGTCATCTGCAGAAATTCTCTGATGACTCGGGCAATAGTTGGATGTTTAAAGGAAGAACAGGAGGTTGAATATGGGGCCGTCATGGAGGACTTCATCGAATGGTGCAAGCTGAGTCATCTTCAGCTCAACATCAGTAAGACTAAAGAGATGGTGATGGACTTTCAGAAGACCAACCCTGCATTGTTTCTTGTTACTATTGATGGTGAGGACGCGGAGGTGGTGAGGACCTACGTACCCTGGGGTTGCACAGACTTGACTGGAGCACAACACAGACGCTGTGTACAAGAAGGGCCAGGGTTGCCTTTAATTCCTGAGGAGACTGAGGTCCTTTGGAGTATGCAGGCCTCTCCTTCACATGTTCTACCAGTCTGTTGTCGCCAGTACAATCTTCTATGCGGTGATGAGCTGGGGCAATGGCATCAACACAGGTGATGCCAACAGGCTCAATAAACTGATTAGAAAGGCTGGCTCTGTTATAGGGGTCAATCTGGACACACTGGAGGATGTGGTAGAACAAAGTATCCTTCGGGAAATCCTGGCAATTCTGGACAATGTTTCTCACCCTCTGCATGCCACCTTGGCTGAACAGAGGAGCACTTTCAGTAACAGACTATGACAACTGCACTGCTCCAAAGAGCGCTATATAAGGTCATTCTTACCCTCGGCCATAAGGCTCTACAATGAGTCAACCTGTAGCCAGGGAAAGGAATGGCCCCCTCCTGTGAGACTGTTATTAACTTCTGTTTACCAGAGTTCTGTTTAAACTCTGTTGACCACACACTGCTACCACAAACACCTCGTGCAATACTGTGCAATACTGCCATCACTTCACATCTGCACAGTGTGAATGTGCACCCATTACCGTAAAAGATTATGGTAATTCTTGCACTACCATCTTATCAGTGTTAACTTGGAAATCTTGTAAAATCTTGTAATCTTTGATTTGCAAATCTTGTACATCTTATTTTAAAAGGCAACTTTTTTTTATTCTTTCTTACTTCTCTTCTAATATTTGTATATCGGTGCACTTGTAATGCTACACTGTGATCTCCTTTGAATCAATAAAGTATTTATCTATCTATCTATGAACACCTGAGCCATATCCGTAGCCGTCATCAATGCTAGAGCGACGAGCTTTGTCCACCGTGGTAAGGAGATGCAGGAAACCATGGGTGGGGGCAAGAGGACCAACCAGGTCCACATTGACATGGTCAAATCGTCGTTCAGGCATCTCAAAAGTTGCTAATGGCACTGGAACATGACGGTCAATTTTCACCCACTGGCACTCTACGCAGGCTGCAGTCCAATCACACGTGTCCTTTCTCAGGCCATGCCACACAACCAGTTTCTGTGAGGCCTTCCGGCCCAGATGTAAGAGACCATGGATGGAGTCTCCAGTTTGTGGGCACGATGGGGTGAGGGTGGCTGGTTGAGTCATTGCACAGGAGAGAAAACCCAGCTTCCCCCAAACTTAGTGTCAGCCAACCACAGGCCTGTGACTGCTGTTCAATAAGCCTGGGCCTCTGGGTCAGTAGTTTGGTCGGTTACCATGCCAGCATAGTCAACCCCCATGTGTAAGGTCTCAACGGCCGGCCGTGACAGACAATCAGCCACGGCATTATGTTACCCCTTGATGTGTTGTATATCAGCTGTGAACTCTGATATGTAGGCCACGAGGCATTGCTGCTGTGCAGACCAAAGGGTCTGATATTTTGGCCATCGCATGCACAAGGCATTTGTGGCTAACGACCCTCTAGAGGAAAGTGAAAATTGCGGACAGTCAGATAGAGACTGAAAAGCTCGTGGTCAAACACGTTGTACTTCCCCTGGGGGGGGGGGGGTGGAGCTGCCGGCTGAAGAAGGCGAGTGGCTACCACATGCCTCCGACCAACTGATTGTGCACAGCACCCACAGCAGAGTCTGAGTGTCAGTAGTAGTGACCATGGGTGTGTGATGGGGAGCCGGTGTGCCAGTGGGGTCGTGTTGGAAAGAGCTTGTTTGGTATCGTCAAATGCTCTGGTCATGTCTGCTGACGAGTGAAACACGCGATTAGGGGTATTGCCTTTAAACGCACTATGCAGGGGGAGCAGAAGTTCAGCAGCTCGCGGAATGAAGCAGTGATAGAAATTCACCATACACGCTATCCTCGTTATATGTGACTTCAGACTGTGCGGATTCACAGTTATGCGAGGAACCTATTTCTACCAACTTCTCGTTATAAGCGTCCAAAACTCACAGTTATGCGAGGAGCACTGCTTTCCCGCCAATACAAGTCACGTGCGCACGCCTCACAGTCTCACTCCCGCCAGTCTCGCATTGGTTTTGGTGACGCGCGGATGTGCGATCCTGCGCTCTTAAACTTTTGTGTTTTTACCTACGGTGCAGTGATTTTGTGCTTGAAATATTTAACTATGCCTCCTAAGCGTCCGATGTCAAGTCCTGGGCCATCAGCCACGTGGCAGAGAATCGCTTTAACACTTGGAAAAAAAGTTGGAAATTATAAACAGGGCGGCATCAGGTGAAGGTAACACAGCTCTGGGACGCTACCCTGTGCAGTTGCGGGCTATGATAGCTGAGTTAGGCATCACATCAAAGCAGGTGTTTAATGCAGACGAGACCGGGCTTTTTTGGAAGTGTATGCCAAAACGCACCTACATAAGTAAGGATGAAAAAACTGCGTCAGGTTTCAAGGCAACAAAGGGTGGATTGACTTTGCTTATGTGTTTCAATGCTGAAGGAGACTGTAAGATGAAGCCTCTCTTAGTTTACCATTCACTAAACCCCCGTGCTCGTAAGAGTTTGAGTAAGAATATGCTTCCTGCCCACTGGGCAGCTAACAAGAAAGCATGGGTCACTGGTCAAATCTTTGAAGATTGGTTTGCTAATCATTTTGCTTTTGAGGCTGAACTCTACTGCTGGGAACAGAATCTTGCCTTTAAAGTTCTTCTGTTGCTTGACAATGTGCCTGGCCATCGTAAACATTTGGACAGCATTCATCCTAACATAACAGTGCGTTTCCTGCCGCCTAACACAACATCGCTGATTCAACCACTGGACCAAGGTGTGGTATCCACATTCAAGGAGTATTTTTTACGGCGAACTATCTCTCAGATGCAGCGAGCAACAGACAATTTTGAAAGTCCCGGGAGTTTATCAACGGTGAGGGAATGGTGGAAGACCTTCAACATCAGGCACGCCATCAACAACACTGATGAATCCTGGAAAGAGGTCAGGTCTTCCACTCTGAAGCAACTGGCAGAATTTTTTAGGGCTGCAGAACACTTGGCACAAATGGCGATGGACATGGACCCAAGTTTAGAACGGAGTCAGCATTTCAGTCTTTCCCTGCAGATCAGGGTTAATTGGGGTTGTGGGGTTGCTGGGGCGGAGCAGATCAAAAGGTGTACATGTATGGTGTATTGCTTAGTAAAAATAAAAATAAATTAAATATTTGATATATTATAGATATGTAATGCCCTGGTTCACATCTTTACTGTTATGCTGCAGGTATTTTACTTTGTGCCGCTGTAAAAGCACTTTGTTCTGCTTTCAGCCTGTTTGGGTTATTGTTGAAGATGAGGGATGATGTGGAACGCCTGCCATCCAATTAGTGGGAGGTTTTTCTTGGTGAGGGACAATAAGGTTGGTCTTGGGCTTGTGTTCAGGGGGAGATGAAGAGAGAAGACGCCAGGCAGAACTGGTGGTAGCATACGATTCGGTGGGAGACCTGTTCATTTGAGATGGATTGCAATCAACGTTTGGAAGGTGGTGAGGGCCCAGCACGTGAGTGACAGGGAAGTTCCAGATGAGCTACAAGTTGTGCACATTTGACTGTTTAATTAGAATAGGCCCTTTTTTGTTATTGTTTACTAACCCTTTAGCTAAGATTCATAAATATAATTCCTGTAATCATATGCAATGTACTCTGTTATCTTGTGGCATTAATTTGTAACAGGGTAGAGAATCACACAGCATCCACACAGACAGGGGTTTTTGCGAGGGGGCAAATAAATAAAATAAATCATATGTTTCTTGTTATAATTTATAGTATATTTTACGTATTGCACTGTACAGCTTCTGCAAATACATGAGACTTCAGTGACAATAAACTTGATTCTGATTAGAAGTTGAGGGAACTAGAATATAAAAGCAAGGGTGTAATGCTGAGGATTTATAAGGCACTGCTCGGGCCGCTTTTGGAGTATTGTGAGCAGTTTTGTTCCCCTTATCTAAGACAGGATGTGCTGGCATTGGCGAGGGTCCAGAGGAGGTTCACGGAAATCATACTGGGAATGATCAAGTTAAGTATTGCCACCCAGCTTTTAGTACCATGTTCACTGATTGTGGAGGGTAGACACACCCCTTGGCCAGGAGCACAGGAACTGGGTGGATCATACTCGCTCACAACACTCGGAATGAGCTGGACCAGGAATGCTTCCACCCCAGTCAGCAGCTCCGGAACGGAAACCTGCAGGGAGCAAGGGGAAATCGAGTGTCCTGGAGCTCCCGGTCGCATCAAGTGTCATTCTTGGAAAATCACTTTCATTGGCATAGAGTGACAGAACATAGAGCACAGAAAATGAAGCATAGAACAGAGAACATGGAACAGTAAAGCTGAGTACAGACCACTCAGACCTTTTCACCTACTCTAAGATCAATCTAACCCTTCCCTCTCTAACAGCCCTCCGTTTTTGTATCATCCACATGCCTACGTAAGAATTTCTTAAATGTCCCCAGTGTACTTGCCTCTACCATAATACCATAAGACCATAAGATATAGGAGCAAATTAAGCCATTTGGCCCATCGAGTCTGTTCCACCATTTCATCATGGCTGATCCGATTTTCCTCTCAGCCCCAATCTCCTGCCTTTTACCTGTATCCCTTCATGCCCTGACCAATCAAGAACCTATCAACTTCTGTCTTAAATATATATAATGATTTGGCCTTCACAGCTACCTGTGACAAAGAATTCCACAGATTTACCATTCTTTGGCAAAAGAAATCCCTTCTCATCTCCGTTCTAAAAGGAAGCCTGTCTCTTCTGAGGCTGTTGCCTCTGGTCTTGGACTCTCCCACCATAGAAAACATCCTCCCCACATCCACTCTCACAAGACCTTTCACCATTTGATAGGTTTCAATGAGGTCACCCCTCATTCTTCTGAATTCTAGTGAGTACAGGCTCAGAACTATCAAACGTTCTTCATAGGACAAGTAATTCAATCCTGGAATCATTTTCATGAACCTCCTTTGAACCTTCTCCAGTTTCAGCACCTCCTTTCTAAGATAAAGGGACTAAAGCTGTTCACAGTACTCCAAAAGATGCCTCGCCAGTGCTTTATAAAGTTTCAACATTACATCCTTGTTTATATATTCTAGTCCTCTTGAAGTGAATGATAACATTGGATTTGCCTCCACCACAACAGATTCAACCTGCAAATTAACCTTTAGGGAATCCTGCACAAGGACCCCCAAGTCCCTTTGTACTGCAGTTTCTCGTATTTTCTCTCCATTTAGAAAATTACTCACTCTTTCATTTCTTCAATGAAAAGTGCATGACCATACACTTCCCGACGCTGTATTTCATTGCCCATTCTTCTAACCTGTCTAATCCTTCTGTAGCCTCTCTACTTCCTCAAAACTACCTGCCCCTCCACCTGTCTTCACATCGTGCAAGTGACAAATAAAGCAGATCTTTATCATCCCTGGATAATTTTTAGACAGGTTGTTGAAGAAGGCAAGAATGCTTCTGCACTCTGGCCTCTCCAGACAGTGCAATCTGAAGAGAGGTTGGGACATTATATTTCAATATTTCAATTATACAATACATTAGTGAGACCATTGGTAGAGCATCATGCACAGTTTTGCTCGCCATCTTATCGGAAAGACATTACTAATCAGAAAAGAATGCAAAGGAATCAGGGTCTGAGTTATAGGGAGAGATTGGGCAGGCTAAGACTTTAACCCTTGAAATGTATGAGAATGAGGGGTGGCCTTCAGCGTTGTATAGAACCATGAGGATATATATAAGGATCTGGCCCTGCAGCTGTGGCCTGCCACCATCGGCCCTTGCCTCAGCGCTAAACTGACTCTATGGCTGTGCCCTGTAGCCATCGGGCTATTGGACCAGCTTCACTCTGAGGTTCATGTTCCGTTTGATATTTCTTTGCTTTTCATTCTTTGCATGATTAGTTCTTTTTTCACACATGGGGTGTTTGACAGACTTTGTTGTATGGGTTTCTAATGGGCTGTACTGTGTTTCTTTGTTTTGTGGCTGCCTGCAAGGAGACGAATCTCGAGTTTGTATACTGTATACGCACTTTGATAATTTTACTTTGAATGCACACAAGTTTTTTCCCCAGTAAGTGGGAACTAAAGAGGGCAGGGATGGGAGATGAATCATTTTAAATGGACCTGAGGGGCAAGTGCTCTCCGAAAGGGTGGGGAGGGGTGGGCTGAGGAACGAGCTGCCAGAGGAAGGAATTGAGGCAGGTACAATAACGAGTGGCGTAGTAGATAGCGTAACGCTATTACAGAAACTGCAACGCAAGGTCATTTCCCGCTGCCGTATGTAAGGAGCTTGGACGTTCTCCTTGTGACCAGATGGATCTCCTCCAGGTGCTGTGGTTTTCTCCCACAGTCCAAAGACGTGCTGGTTAGCAGATCACATGGGTGTAACTGAGCAGCACCCACTCTTTGGGCTGGAAGGGCTTGTTAGCGTGCTGTATCTCTAAATAAATAAATCCATACACACTGTATATATACATATGTACATACTGTACATGCATACCTATAGTAGAAACATACATATGGCACAAAGATACATACATACTGTACTACATACATCTCTCCTCCTTAAGCCTACAGGGGTTTTGGCCGCCAACAGCAGCTCACTAGAGTTCTGGGCTGGTCTTTCAAGTTGTCCCCAAGTGTAGCCCATCTTGGAAGCTCCTTTCTCTCCCAGGGATGAGGTTTTTCAGAGCTTTGGTTGCTGTTTCTGTGGAACTAGGTTTCTACCGATGGGGTTGCTGGCTCCATGCCCAACCCTCCTCGTTTTGTAGCTGAGCTTGGGACCGTTCATGGCAGAGTTACATACATACACACACAAATAAGTAACAGATAGATAGATAGATTGATAACCGTAGAAGAAGGCAGGCAAAGTTAAGACGGCGCTAAATGGCGACACCTTTGCTTGCTTCTTTGGAAACAGCTTTATTTCTATCTTTGTTACTCTTTTTTTTCCTTTTCAGTGTGTGTGTGTGTGGGGGGGGGGGTTCTTTTGAAGACCCTGACCTGGAGTTACACTTCAACTTTGGTTATTTGCGGGAATGGGACCCACTGCCAGGACCTCACGACCGGCCGCTTTTTGATATCCCGAGGACCCAGCCTGGAAGATTAGTGCACCTTCAGGGTTCCAGGAACTTTGTGGCCCCGGAGACGGGCTGATTGTAGGCTGGTGCCCCTGACTGAAGCGTCGTGGGAGAACACGGAACATGGGGAGCAGCGGGTTAGCTGCCAGGGGTTGTGTGTCCAGAGAGCTGCACCTTTTTGGTGCCGACTCTCTGGGCGCAGAGCTTGGAAAAAGTGACACAGGACTTTTAACAACATAAATCAGTGAGTTGTTTGTGATGACTCCCATCTCACTGTGAAATGGGGACACTTCTTTTTCCTTTATTAGGGAGAGAGAGAGCCTGTGGCATGTCGAATTACCGGGTGAACAAGTAGTCTTTGGGGTACTGCAAGTCTGTGTCTTTATTGATGCTTTGCTGCTCGGTGGGGGGTACTGATGCTTTTTTTGCTGGTGGGGGTGGGGTTCATTTCTTTGCTGCTGCTCACGCGTGGGGGGGAGCTGGGGAGGCTTTGGGGTTCTAATGTTTAACTATCATTCATTTTTTGGGACACTTCTCTGTTTTCATGGATGTCTGCGAAGAAAAAGAATTTCAGGATGTATATTGTATACAGTTCTCTAACATTAAATGCACCTATTAAACCTCCGTAGAGATCGTTAAGAGCACCAAATTTCTTGGTGTTCACCCGACGGAGAATCTCACCTGGTCCCTCAACACCAGCTCCATAGCAAAGAAAGCCCAGCAGCGTCTCTACTTTCTGTGAAGGCTGAGAAAAGTCCATCTCCCACCCCCTATCCTCACCACATTCTACAGAGGTTGTGTTGAGAGCATCCTGAGCAGCTGCATCACTGTCTGTTTCGGAAATTGTACCATCTCAGATCGCAAGACCCTGCAGCGGATAGTGAGGTCAGCTGAGAAGATCATCGGGGTCTCTCTTCCCGCCATTACAGACATTTACACCACACGCTGCATCCGTAAAGCAAACAGCATTATGAAGGACCCCACGCACGCCTCATACAAACTCTTCTCCCTCCTGCCATCTGGCAAAAGGCACCAAAGTATTCGGGCTCTCACGACCAGACTATGTAACAGTTTCTTCCCTCAAGCCATCAGACTCCTCAATACCCAGAGTATGGACTGACACCAACCTACTGCCCTCTACTGTGCCTATTGTCTTGTTTGTTATTTATTGTAATGCCTGCACTGTTTTGTGCACTTTATGCAGTCCTGGGTAGGTCTGTAGTCTAGTGTAGTTTTTGTGTTGTTTTACGTAGTTCAGTGTAGTTTTTGTATTGTTCATGTTTGAATGGTCCATGGTCCTGAAAAACGTTGTCTCATTTTTACTGTGTTCTGTACCAGCAGTTATGGTCAAAATGACAATAAAAAGTGACTTGACTTGACTATTGAAATAGATAGATAGGTAGAATATAAATAAATACAATTTAAAAGACATCTGGTTAGGTAAAGTTCAAAGTAAATTTATTATCAAAGTACGTATATATCACCATACACAACCCTGAGATCCATTTCCTTGTGGGCGTACTCAATAAATTTATAGAATAATAACCATAACAGGATCAATGAAAGACCACCCAACTAGGGTGTCCAACCAGTGTGCGGAAGACAACAAACTATGCAATATTAAAAAAGAAATATTAATAATAAATAAATAAGCAATAAATATCGAGAACATGAGATGAAGATCCCTTGAAAGTGAGTCCATAGGTTGTCAGAACATTCAGAAATGGGACAAGTGAATGTCAGTGAAGATATGAACATGGGTAGGAGGGGTTTGGAGGGATATGGGCCAAATGCAGACAGGGTAGTCTAAACTGGTGAACACCTTGTTGGCGTGGATCTGTCAGGCCAGCTTCTATATTGTATGCCTTTATGGCAATAACTGCTAATTTTTTATGTGAAGGAATTCCTCTCATCTTCTTTTCTTCGCTTGCAGTTCATCCTGTGGTCCTGGATACTGGGTGAATGAGATGTCTGGACAGTGGTGGTAAACGAATAACTCAGACTGCTGATCTCCTGTGATTTTCATGCACAACAGTCTCTAGAGTTTACTGAGAATGCTGTGAAAAACAAACAAAGACATCCAGCGAGCAGCAGTGCTGCAGACAAAAACACCTTGTTCGAGGGAATGGCCAGACTGATTCAAGCTCACAGGAAGGCGACAGTAACTCAAATAACCACGTGTTACAATGGTGGTGTGCTGAAGAGCATCTCTGAATGCATGAAGTGTCAAACCCGGAAGTGGATGGGCTATAGCAACAGAAGATCATGAACTCACACTCTGTGGCCACTTTATTAGGTACAGGAGGTAGCTAAGTGGCCACTGCATGTATAAATAGCCCGATTCAAGTGTCGTGGCATCTGCTACAGGAAAACCAAGAAACTTCTGCAAAAATGCAGAATCAGCTATATCCCATCACGGCTGATTTATTAACCCTCTCAAGCCTATTCTCCTGCCTTCTCGCTGTAATGCTAAACACCCCAATTGATCCAAAACCTATCAATTCCTGCTGTAAATATACCCATAATGCGACTCCCAGCATCCCAAGGATAGACAGGTAACACAGCGACACTTCACCTGTGAGTCGACTGGGGTGATATACTGCGTCCGGTGCTCCCGATGTGGCCTTTTATATATTGGTGAGACCCAGACTGGGAGACCGTTTCACTGAACACTTACGTTCTGTCCGCCAGAGAAAGCAGGATCTCCCAGTGGCCACACATTTTAATTCCACGTCCCATTCCCATTCTGATATGTCTATCCACGGCCTCCTCTACTGTAAAGATGAAGCCACACTCATATTCTATCTTGGTAGCCTCCAACCTGATGGCATGAACATTGACTTCTCAAACTTCCGCTAATGCCCCACCTCCCCCTCGTACCCCATCCGTTATTTATTTATATACACACATTCTTTCTCTCACTCTCCTTTTTCTCCCTCTGTCCCTCTCACTATACCCCTCGCCCATCCTCTGGGTTTTTTCCCCCTCCCCCTTTTCCTTCTCCCTGGGCCTCCTGTCCCATAATCCTCTCATATCCCTTTTGCCAATCATCTGTCCAGCTCTTGGCTCCATCCCTCCCCCTCCTGTCTTCTCCGATCATTTTGGATCTCCCCCTCCCCCTCCCACTTTCAAATCTCTTACTAGCTCTTCTTTCAGTTCGTCCTGACGAAGGGTCTCGGCCCGAAACTTCGACTGTACCTCTTCCTAGAGATGCTGCCTGGCCTGCTACGTTCACCAACAACTTTGATGTGTGTTGCTTGAAGTTCCAGCATCTGCAGATTTCCTCGTGATCACACAATCTCTCATTGGGACTGCTACATATCGATAAAGGAAAAATTCATGAACACATTTGATAAATTCTATCCTATTGAGTCCTTTTACCATATGGGAGTCCCAGTCAATGTGTGAAAGCTAAAATCACCAACTATCAGAACCTTATGTTTCTTGCAACAGTCTGTGGTCTCTTTACAAATTTGCTCCTCTAAGTTCCATGAACTATTGGGTGGTCTACAATATAGCCTCATTTACATGGTCATAACTTTGTTATCCTTCAGTTTCACACATAAAGCCTCACTAGACAAGTTCTCCAGTCTATCCTGACAGAGCATTTCCATGACATTTGCCCTGACTGGTAACACAACCCCTTCCCCTTTAATCCCTCCTGCTCCGAGACATTGAAAACAACAGAACCCCAGAATAATGAGCTGCCAGTCCAGCCGCTCTCCAACCAAGTCTCACTAATCAGAATTGGAATCATGTGTTGTGAAATTTGTTAACTCTGTGGCAGCAGTACAATGCAATACACAATAAATATTGAAAAAAAACTGAATTACAGTAGATGTATATTAAATAGGGAAGTTAAAATAAGTAATGCAAAAACAGTAATAAATTTAGAGCAAGTAGTGAGGAAGTGTTCATCTGTTCAATGCCCATTCAGAAATTGTATGGCAGAGGGGAAGGAGCTGTTCCTGAATCGCTGAGTGTGTGCCTTCAGGTTTCTGTACCTCCTTCCACATGGTAACAATGAGAAGAGGGCATGCCCTGGGTGTTGGGTGTCCTGAGACATTGTTCCTTGAAGATGTCTCGGACACTGTGGAGACTAGTACCCAAGATGGAGTTGAATAATTTTATGATTTCCTGCAATTTACTTCGATCCTGTGCAGTCGCTACCCTTTCCCCACACCAGACAGTGATGCAGCTAGTCAGAATGCTCTCCATGGCACATCTGTAAAAGTTTTGAGTGTTTTAGGTGATAAACCTAAAACTGTTCAAACTCCTAATAAAATATAGCCACTGTCTTGCATTCTTTATGGCTGCATCAATATGTTGGGACCAGGTTAGGTCTCAGAGATCTTGACATCCAGGAGATTGCTCACTCTCTCCACTTCTGATCCCTCAGTGAGGATTGGTTTGTGTTCCCTCTTTCTATCCTTTCTCAAGTCCACAATCAGCTCTTTGGTCTTCCTGACATTGATTGCAAGGTTGTTGCTACAATGCCACTCAACCAGCTGGTATATCTCGCTCCTGTACGCCCTCTCGTCGCCACCTGATATTCTGCCAACAATGGTTATATCATCAGCAAATTTATAGATGCCAGTTGAGTTATACCTAGCCACACAGTCATGGGTGTAGACAGAGTAGAGCAGTGGGCTAAACACACACCCCTGAGGTGCGCCAGTGTTGATTGTCAGCAAGGTGGCAATGTTAGTTTCAATCCGGTTAGGAAGTCGAGGATCCCTTTGCAGAGGGAGGTACAGGGGTTCAGGGAGTGTAGCTTTTCAGTTAGGACTGAGGGATTGCTGGTGTTAAATGCTGAGTTATATCAATAAACAGCATCCTGACATAGGTATTTGCATTTGTAATGGCTTCAATATCATAATTCCTGGTGTTGATCTATGCCTTGAGTTCATCATCCACCTTTCCTACAATACTTCTTGCATTGAAGTATATGCAGCTCAGAACATTAACCCCCCCTATGCTCAACCTTTTGCTTCCTGACTTTGTCTGAGGTCTGTCTGCACAACCACTCTACTGTCTGTTGTGGCACACTGGTTCCCGTCCCCCTGCAGCTCTCATTTAACCCCCCTCAGGTGCAGTACGAGCAAACTTCTCATGAGGATATTAGTCCCCCTCCAGCTTAGGTGCAAATCTTCTCTTCTGAACAGGTTCCACCTTCCCTGGAAGAGAGCCCAATGATCCAAACATTTGAACCCCACCCCCAAACCAAATCCTGAGTACAAAGAAGGTTCACCAGATTGATTCCTGGGATGGCAGGTCTTTCATATGAAGAAAGACTGGATGAACTGGGCTTGTACTCGTTGGAATTTAGAAGATTGAGGGGGGATCTGATTGAAACGTATAAGATCCTAAAGGGATTGGACAGGCTAGATATGGGAAGATTGTTCCCGATGTTGGGGAAGTCCAGAACGAGGGGTCACAGTTTGAGGATAGAGGGGAAGCCTTTTAGGACCGAGATTAGGAAAAACTTCTTCACACAGAGAGTGGTGAATCTGTGGAATTCTCTGCCACAGCAAACTGTTGAGGCCAGTTCATTGGCTATATTTAAGAGGGAGTTAGATATGGCCCTTGTGGCTACAGGGGTCAGGGGGTATGGAGGGAAGGCTGGGTTCTGTGTTGAATGATCAGCCATGATCATAATAAATGGCGGTGCAGGCTCGAAGGGCCGAATGGCCTACTCCTGCACCTATTTTCTATGTTTCTATGTTTCTATATGTTAAACTCTATGATCTTCATAGTTCTGGCCTGACTAACACATGCCATGGGTGGCAATCCTGAGAGAACAACCCTGGATGTCCTGCCCTTTAACTAAGCACCTAACTCTCTGAACTCACTTTGCAGTTGCTCGTCCCTCTTCCTTCACGTGCATGTGATTGGTACCCATAGGGACCATGACCTCTGGATGTTCACCCTCCCACCTAAGAATGCTGAGGACTCAATCTGAGATGTCTCAGACGATCGATCCATTGATTCAATCACAACAAAGGCAG
Organism: Mobula hypostoma; assembly: GCF_963921235.1. Taxonomy (NCBI): domain Eukaryota; kingdom Metazoa; phylum Chordata; class Chondrichthyes; order Myliobatiformes; family Myliobatidae; genus Mobula; species Mobula hypostoma. Next base: position 7,372,876 of record NC_086104.1, read on the forward strand.
GCCAACTGCTCTACTTCATTAGGATTTTGGTAAGTTGCCGAAGAACATAGAACATAGAACATAGAATAGTACAGCACAGTACAGGCCCTTCGGCCCACAATGTTGTGCCGACCCTCAAACCCTGCCTCCCATATAAGCCCCCACCTTAAATTCCTCCATATACCTGTCTAGTAGTCTCTTAAACTTCACTAGTGTATCTGCCTCCACCACTGACTCAGGCAGTGCATTCCACGCACCAACCACTCTCTGAGTAAAAAACCTTCCTCTAATATCCCCCTTGAACTTCCCACCCCTTACCTTAAAGCCATGTTCTCTTGTATTGAGCAGTGGTGCCCTGGGGAAGAGGTGCTGGCTGTCCACTCTATCTATTCCTCTTATTATCTTGTACACCTCTATCATGTCTCCTCTCAACCTCCTTCTCTCCAAAGAGTAAAGCCCTAGCTCCCTTAATCTCTGATCATAATGCATACTCTCTAAACCAGGCAGCATCCTGGTAAATCTCCTCTGTACCCTTTCCAATGCTTCCACATCCTTCCTATAGTGAGGTGACCAGAACTGGACACAGTACTCCAAGTGTGGCCTAACCAGAGTTTTATAGAGCTGCATCATTACATCGCGATTCTTAAACTCTATCCCTCGACTTATGAAAGCTAACACCCCATAAGCTTTCTTAACTACTCTATCCACCTGTGAGGCAACTTTCAGGGATCTGTGGACATGTACCCCGAGATCCCTCTGCTCCTCCACACTACCAAGTATCCTGCCATTTACTTTGTACTCTGCCTTGGAATTTGTCCTTCCAAAGTGTACCACCTCACACTTCTCCAGGTTGAACTCCATCTGCCACTTCTCAGCCCACTTCTGCATCCCATCAATGTGTCTCTGCAATCTTCGACAATCCTCTACACTATCTACAACACCATCAACCTTTGTGTTGTCTTCAAACTTGCCAACCCTCCCTTCTACCCCCACATCCAGGTCGTTAATAAAAATCACGAAAAGTAGAGGTCCCAGAACAGATCCTTGTGGGACACCACTAGTCACAATCCTCCAATCTGAATGTACTCCCTCCACCACCACCCTCTGCCTTCTGCAGGCTAGCCAATTCTGAATCCACCTGGCCAAACTTCCCTCGATCCCATGCCTTCTGACTTTCTGAATAAGCCTACCGTGTGGAACCTTGCAAAGACTCTTGCAAATTTCTGCAGATCTGCTGTGAAGATTGTTCTAACTGGTTCCATTACCAGTATGGATGCACCAATGTGCAAGGTTGCGAGAGGATGCAGAGGGTTGTAGAGTCATGTGTATAACCCTCTTGACCATTGAGGACATCTTCAAAAAGCATTGCCTCGAGAAGTGGCCACCCATCATTAAAGACCTTCACCATCCAAGACAAGCCCTTGTCTCAATGCTACCATAAGGGAGGGGGTACAAGAGTCTGAAGGTACACATTCAATGTTTCAGCTTTTTCTCCTCCACTATCAGATATCTGAACATTTGATGAACACTACTTCAATCTTTATAAGTTACTTTTATATATTGCAGTGATCTGCAGCCAGAGAACAAAAACTTTAAGACATGCGTCAGTGGTAGTAAACCCAATTCTGACTTTAGTAATTAAATCTGTAACAAAACTAACCACTTCTGCCAGCACAATATCCATGCCCCTCCATTCTCTGTAAATGTGTATGCTTATTAAATAGCCTCTTAAACACCTCTATCGCATTTGTCTCCAACACCATCCTTGGCAGCATTTTCCAGGCATCCACCTCTTTCTGTGTAAGATAACTTAAGCCACACATCTTCTTTAAACTTATTCCCTTTCACCTTAAATGTACGCTCTCTTGTATTAGGCATTTCGTCCCCAGGGAAAAACGTAACAGTTATATACTCTACAGTATTGTGTCTCTCATAATCTTAAAAGCTTATGAGACATTTCGCCCCCAGGGAAACGAAATCAGTTTCATCACTCAGGAGAAAATAATCCTGAGTGTCTAACCTCTCTTTATAGCTCACATCCTCTAATCCAGGCTGCATCCTGGTGAACCTCCTCTGCACCCTTTCCAAAACCCTATCTGGAACATCATCTCTGGACATCATCCAGAAATAGTGATGTCACTCTGATCCAGTTACGTCATTCAGAGATAGTGATGTCATCATCTGCAGCCAGAAATGTCACTCAGACCCAATGATATCATCTCAATCCAGTGATGTCATCAGACTCTGTATCCAATGGCAATACTTGGACCCAGTGACATTGTCTGGAGCCAATAATATCACTCTGACCCAGTGACATCATATGGACACTGTGATGTCACTAGGATCAGTTGAGGTAACTCCAACCAGGTGATGCCATAACTCCCACACCCCATGTTTGATCACATCCTGTAGACAGACTGCATTGTATCGGACAGGAAGTTTTGCCTGCGAAATTATTAATTTAACCAAATTAAGTTTAAATGATAAAATGCAGATGGTATAATAATTTTTGTAGTCCGTTCAAGTTTTAAATAACATCAGCCAAACACCAGATCCGGGTTAAAAGTCTCAAGCACGAGGAAATCTGCAGATGCTGGAATTTCAAGCAACACACACAAAAAATGCTGGTGAACGCAGCAGGCCAGGCAGCATCTATAGGAAGAGGTACAGTCGACGTTTCGGGCCGAGACCCTTCATTGGGACATTCTGACGAAGGGTCTTGGCCCGAAACGTTGACTGTACCTCTTCCTATAGATGCTGCCTGGCCTGCTGCGTTCACCAGCATTTTTTAAAAGTCTCAAGCATCTATTTTGTCTTCTACCAGCAGATGGTGTTGTCGGTCAACAAATGGCTTCTGACTGTCAGTCTTCAACAGGTAAGGAACCGACCCCAGTGCTAAGATGCTGAAAGAATCATTCATAATCCAACAAAGCAACTTCCAGTAATTGAAATAATTGGAAAATTTTGTACTTAGTTTGCTTAGTTTTCATTTTATAAAGGGCCAGTTTAATTACAATGGAAATAAATTACTGAAAGTTCCCCAATGATAGGCAAGAAGCTACTCTGTGTATTGAGTGAAGTGCCCAGTTTGCTGTGAAGTCTTTGATTTTGTTGGTCATTGTGCAATGTAGAGAGAGTGCCAGTGAACAGATGCACAGTGAGCTGCCGCACAGACAGGACAGCTGGGATAAGTTGACCAGGTGATCTGTTTTAGTGGCTTTGATAATGGGTTACCAGCCACATGATATCCATATCCCTCCATTCTCTTTAAATCCACTTGGTTGTCAAATAGCCTCTAAAACACCTCCGTCATATCTGTCTCCACTACCATCCCTGACAGCACATTTCAGGTGCATACTACCCTCTGCGTAAAACAAATTAGCCCACACATCTTCTCCAAACTTATCGACGTTCACCTTGCTAACTCTGACCTATTTTACCATGAGCCCCCAAGTACCTAGGAAACATTTTTAATAATGGACTCCAACATCTTCCCAACTACTGAAGTCAGGCTAACTGGCCTATAACTTCCTTTCTTAAGAACTGGAGTGACATTTGCAATTTTTCAGTCCTCCAGAACCACTTGGAATCTAGTGATTCTTATAATATCATTAATAACCCTCAATAATCTCTTCAGCTACCTCTTTCAGAGCCCTGGGGCGTAATCTATCTAGTCCAGGTGACCTCTCTACCTTCAGACCTTCCAGCTTCCCAAGCACCTTCTCCTTAGTAATAGCAACGACACTCAATTCTGCCCCCGACATTCTTGAATTTCTGTCATACCACTAGAGTATTCCACAGTAATGACAGGGGTAAAATACTCTCTAAGTTTACCCCACCATTTCTTTGTCCCCATTAAACCTACTTCCTAAGAGTTCCTTTACCTTAAGCTCTCTAATAAATTCTGGTTAATTGTACAAGAGCCAATCCAGAAGTGCCTTTTCCCTAGTGTACTCATCCCCAAGCTGCTCTAACAGGCCATCTCATAGGCATTCTACAAATCCCCCCTCTTGGGATCCAGCACCAACCTGATTTTCCCAATCCACCTGCATATTGAAATCCACCATGACAATCATAACATTGCCATCTTTACACGCCTTTTCTATCTCCTATTGTAATTTGTGGCCCACATCCTGGCTACTGTTCGTGCCTCTCATATTTTAAAAACTTATTTCAGGTTTAACCCTTCACTCTATCTCAAGAGAATGGAGAATAACCATGGGAGAATAAGGCATAGCCTGATTTGGGTGTTTGCAGCGTTGGAGTCTTTAGATGGATCAATACAAAATATTTAGTGAATGCATCCATATTCATATTCATTTTCCCTCACACATTGGTTGCTTGTCAGTCTTTGTTTGTACTTATCTTTTCATTGATTTTTTTTTGTATTTCTTTGTTCTACTTTGCTCTTTTGCCTGCAAGAAAATGAATCTCAGAATCAGGTTTAATTTCACAGGTGTGTATCATAGAATTTGCTGTTTAATTTCACAGGTATATATCATAGAATTTGCTGTTTAATTTCACAGGTGTGTATCATAGAATTTGCTGTTTAATTTCACAGGTATAGATCATAGAATTTGCTGATTTGTGGCAGCAGCAGTAGAGTGCAATACATAATAATTAAATAAATAAAATGATACATTACAATAAGTATACATATATGCTGGGTGTGGGCTCAGGAGCCAATGTAAGTTCCTGTTGTTTGATACAACATCCCAAAAAGTGCTTTTAAAGTGCTGAACGAAGCTGTCAGTAGCTGCCAGGCAATGAAGCTACGAATAAAAGATGTTCTCCTGCCACTCAGCCAGCCTTTCTTTGTGATCTTTGTCCGAAGGGGACGTGTAACATTTCCATAAGACTGGAAGGTGCTATCCCTCAGAATGTTACACTAAATTAAAATTTTTTTTTTAAATGGCTGCAGACACTGGAAACCTAAAATAAAGGGACCAATAAAAGGGTATTTGGTGATACAATCATACTTTGATCATAAATTTACTTTGAACTTTGATATGGGAGATTAAAAGAGGGATGAGCTTATTTTCACATGAAAGAACATAGCACCAGCCTCAGGAACGGCTTCTTTGCCACTGTTGGGAGAATCTTGCTCAAAGATTAGCTTTATTTGTCACGCACATTGAAATGTCAAAACGTACAGTGAAACGTGTCAGTTGCATCGACGACCAACACAGTCCGAGGATGTGTTGGGGGCAGCCCGCAAGGTTTACAGTATCATGAGGGTCTTAGTTAAGGTGAATAGTCACAGTCTTTCACCCCGGGTCAAGAAGACTAAAGCTAGAGGTTGGGGGTGAGAGCATAAAGATCCAAAAGGGTCTTGAGGGAACTTTTGCACTCAGCCTCCAGTGAATATATGGAACGAGTTG